>NW_004524682.1:2155874-2168302 GCF_000260255.1 Octodon degus
AATTACAACTTTGACATAGCCACTTTGTATGGAATGCAACCCACAATAAATACAAATTGAGAAACAAAAAACCTAATGTGACTGACGCAATTCGGGTAAGGTCTTATAAAAGAGGGGCTTTTCTAAACATTTGGTTGGTGCAGAAAAATGTGTAAAAAATGATCCATCTATGTATGACAAGCAAAAATAATGGATCAGAACAGGTTAAAATGAAACACATGAGAAGTAAAGGTGTGTCTTGTATTACAGCATAGTATTTGACGCTAAAGATTTAAAATAATAGCTAAAAAGTAAGCAGGAATTAATAGAGTTACTTAGAGGTGGGGTATAGCTTTCATCCAAAAATAGAGAATAAGTTTTGCACTCAAGCAGATATCTAAAACTAATTAGACAATAATTTTAAGGTATGCTTTCCATTTTCCATAACATTTTAATGTCTAAAGCTGAGTGTGTGTGTGTGTGTGTGTGTGTGTGTGAGTGTGAGTGTGTTCAGGATGTGACAGACAAACCTAAACAACTCCCAGTTGCACAACTTAACATAAAAGTTAATAAAGTGCAAACCACAACATTCTAGTACCTTCATTGAAGGAAAAGTAAACATCAAGATATTTTAAATGTTCTTCTTTATCCACATCAAAATAATACATGAAAATTTTATAAATTTATAGTCCTTCATTAAAACAAAGTCCAATAAGGGATACTCCATATGTTAACACTTGCATTCACAATGTCTTACTTACAATTTTAGCCATTTTGCTAAAGGAACAAACTCAAAATTCCAAAACAAAACAACAACAAAAAACCTACAAAAAAATGAGCCAGCTCTGGGCCAGTCCACTAAGGTTTCAGATATCTGCATGTTAAAAGATGCATATTCATGATTTCTGAAATAATTACTAGGAACACACCCCACAAGTTAAGCAGAATTTTCTACTATGCATATGCAATGTGGTGTCTTTTTCAAATGCTAATTTGTTAATTACAAACTTTTTCTCAAGCTTAACTAAACTCCTAGGCTTCCTTGGGAGCCATTTGCATAATATATACCCTGTGTGAGCGCTGCAATCATTTTAGTTACTAAAAAATTTCAAACTCAAAGGTATATTTTATTCCACTCAGAAAACTGACAGTCATTGTTTGAGGCAATTATATTCCAAAAATAGATGTTTCCGAAATTTTTAGTATTTAAAAATAGATGGCAGACTCAGTTGATAGTCCATATGGGTATGAGGTTTTCAGTTTTCATAGAGCACTATTTAATTAGCCTTAACACTTCTGACACCAACAAATAATCAAGCGCATCACTAATAAAATATTGGAGTCTAGTATCTAAGGAATATGATTAGCGTCTCTGACCCTTTTGTCTCTTTTCCAGTCAAATAATAGCGCTGCTCTGAAGGTGATGATTATTTAGTAGGTGGTTAACTACTGTCAGCTGTTATCACTATTATACTTAGGACAGTTGGGAGCTTTGTGCAAGCTAATTTTCATATTCTGAGTTTGAGTTTAAGTCATGCTTGCTTTGTAAGTCATAGTGGTTATCTTATTTGTATTTGTTGCTAGCATCTCCAAAGTAGAAGTGAGAAAGAAGCACTACATACAAAATTAATCACTTTTAATTTTTCTTATAATAATTATTAGCTACCTATTAAAACCAGTATGCTAAAATTCCATTATTTTGCTTGCCTATAAAACAGAAATAATAGAAATGTCTACACTATAGGTTTATTCGAAGGACAAAACTGGAGTATGTGTGGCAAAGTCATGGCTCTGCACCTAGATTCAAGCAAGCATGCAGTGCACGTCATTCATGTGTCTTTATTTGCTACATTAGCCTTATTTATAAAATTACGCTATGTGATGTTGTGCTATAGTCATTGATTCATAGCCCAGTAAAATTCTTCCTCAGACCAGGATAAAGAGAGAGAGAGAGAGAGAGAGAGAGAGAGAGAGAGAGAGAGAGAGAGACAGAGAGAGACAGAGACAGAGAGAGACAGAGAGAGACAGAGAGAGAGACAGAGAGAGAGAGACAGAGAGAGAGACAGAGAGAGAGTAGAGTAATAGGAAGTATATAGCTATGTTTAATGTAGGCTATTTCTGCTGTAACATAGCAGAAGTCAATAGAGGCTTCTCAAGTTGATAATGACAACTCCATTTAGTCCTTTAATATGGCCTTTATGATAAATATTAATGACCTTTCACTTATTAGCTAAATATTAACTCTAAGAATGTTAATGATAAGAACTAAATTCAAGTTTTTAGATTTAGAGGGAAAACAGCTAAGCTGATCTCATCTCTACTTTTCTGCCTTGTGTTTGAGATGGATAAAAACTACATTCCTTTGAGTGATAAAACTATTAAAACTTGCATAAGTATATAACAATAGAAGAATAAAACACAGAAAAAGAGAAGATGGATGGAAAGAAGGAAGGAAGGAAGGAAGGAAGGAAGGAAGGAAGGAAGGAAGGAAGGAAGGAAGGAAGGAAGGAAGGAAGGAAGGAAGGAAGGAAGGAAGGAAGGAAGGAAGGAAGGAAGGAAGGAAGAAAAAATAGAAAAATACCCTTCCAATGACCACAGGCATGTAAATGTGTCCTAACTATAGCTCATGTGCCCCACTGGCACAGGTGGACAGATGACAACTCAAAGGGACACAACAGATTAAATGGGTTTTGGGAGAGGAAGGCAAAGACCAATACTTTTTAATGCATAAAAGCATAGAACCAGCACATGCACAGATATGTAGCTTATCAGCAGTATTAAATTTTCATTAGGATAGCAATTAGAAAAAAATTTGGAAAAAAGTTTATGCGTAATAATGAAACATGCTTGAGAAATGCTGTTTCAGGTATCATCAGAGTGGTGTTTTGCAACTTGCTGACATTAACCAGGAAAAGCACATGAAGAAAAGTGGGATGAAAGTAAAATGTGTATAAAATGGAAGCAAAAACGAAGTTTAATATGAGGGTTAAGAATTTTATAAACATTGCATAGATTTTGAAATAAATTCAATCTACTTAATTCAGAGGCATCATAAAATTTCATAGATAACTTCCTGGACACCACGCATAGGTTAAAAACAATTTGATTTCATCAAATAGGAACTGATTTCATCAATTATGAACTGCAAACTCTACTTTGTTGAATAGCTTAATGTAGAAAAAGGTGAAAATACCTGAGTTCAATCCCTGGTTCTGCAAAATAAAAGAAAAAGAAGAAGGAAAGAAAATAAAAGAAAAAGGTGAATGTCTCAAGGAATAAATGTGGCCCTTCCAATACCACTTTTTTTAGTGTATATCTATAACTTAATTAACATAAAATGCATTTTTAATACATGTTTTATATCATGATGTACACCATCATATGATCTTGGGAAACACTTAACATCAGTATCTTTGGTAATTTATACTAACAAATGAAATCTCTTACTTTGACACGTTTGAGGGATCATAATAGCAGAAAAATAAATAAATAAAGACAGAGCATAAGGGGTTGAAAAAAGGGCTCATGGCCTCAATACAGTGACTAGGGTAAGAACAATCTATTAATAAAAGAGAAATTATTAATGAGAAAGATACATGGGGAAAATAACAAAAATTGGAGGCTACCTACATGAACACAAGAGTTTATTTCTCATCTAACTTTTTCCCCCTACTTGTTGCATTACAAAGATGAACAGAAAGGTCAAGCAACCATGCTGAGGATGCAGCATATCTTCAGCATCGACATGACGGTGAACATGCTGAGGTCGGTGTTTGGGCAGCTCCTCCTGCCTACACTTACATTTCTGAGATCTTCCTCAATATTCTCCAATTTCTCAGGAGATACTAGGAAAGTTGAACCTAAAGAGTTTGCAGCTAAAGAATATTCTTCTCTTTTTTTTAGAGAAAATCCTTTTATTTTAAATATTTTTAATCATTTATTGATCTATCATCTATCTATCTATCTCTATCTATCTATCTATCTATCTATCTATCTATTTATCTATCTATCTTTCTATCTATTTATTTGGTACAGAGTCTCACTGCACAGCTCAATCTGATAGTGATCCTCCTCTTTCAGCCTCCCCAGCACTGGAATTACAGGCGTGTGCCACCATGCCTGGTCTTGGTGGCCGGCACAGAGCACCCAGTGTTCTGGGGCTGGTATGACATGAGGTACCTGTCATTGAAACCGGGTCCTTGCACTTGCCAGGCAGGCGCTAAGACCATTGAGCTAGCTATCTCCCCAGCCCAGAGCTAAGTAATTTTGACCAATGAAAATTTCAGTTTCAACTTTACAAATATGAAATTTACCTTATTACACACAGTAACTTCTCAAAACTACCTAAAACATTGGAACACTTGTCTTCAAAAAACAGCATATATATATTTTTTTCCAAAAAGAGAAAGATACATAATAAAAGCAATGGTATCAAATTTCAAAATAACATTGTTGGAGAGAAACAATGTTAAGATGTGCATTGGTATCTTCAAATAAGTTGTTCATAATACAAGATATAGGCACAAAAACCAATCTATATTTTGTGACAACCAAGTATATGTCTATCCCTTCAATGTGCTAATAGCAATTAGTAGTCCATCTATCTTAACTATCGAGTGTGTGTGTGTGTGTGTGTGTGTGTGTGTGTGCAGCTTTCTCCATTCCCCTTTCTTCTTTTCTCCTTTTTCCGTTCCACTGTATATATTGATATACAGCTACATAAGTATGTATCTACTTAGGCTGAATCATTTGATATATTCTTGCATTTAAAAATAAAATTTTACATGTAAAAATAATATTAATTAAGTGATTCAGTTAGCACACTATTTGAAACATGAATTTAGAAGATGCATCAGTAATTCATACATCTGAAAAATGTCCAAGTGTGGAGCACAGAACAGTCCTATCAACATTTAAGGCTTTTAACTTTAATTTAAAAAAGAATATCAATTGTCTACTGTTCACAGCCATGTCATACATTACTTTAAATTCATGTGTCTGGCTTATGTATTAATCAAAAAATGACACTTAAAAGATTATTCATTTGAAGTGCTGATTCTTAAGCTGCTTCTGGAGATTTCTCACATCTATTTTCCCAAAGCCATTCAGAAACAATGGCACATTTTCAAGTTCATTCTCTCCAAGTAATTCACCTTCTAATCAAAGATAATCTTTAGCTTTGTGAGGTGAACAGCTTTACAACATCATTAATAAGATGAATACCCGGAAGCTAGAAGGCTCATGCACATTGCCTAGTATTTCGAGGTAGTTCTAAAGTGACAAATACAGTTGTTACTCAACGCTATAGGAGAGAGCTTTGGTAGTTTCAGATGCCAGTTCGACAAGTTTTATCTTCACGAACAAATATAAAGCATTCTAACAATATATACAAGTGCAATTTCAATAAACAGCTAGCAGTTCCTGTCAGTCTGACAATAAAGTCATGTAAAGAGTCAAGCTAGAAAAATCGTGCCAATTTATTTGACATTAATATTTCTTAGACAATAAAAAAGCCAAAGGACCATATGGTTTATAATTTTCCCACCATACTTTATATGTAAATTTGGACATGAAATGCCTGTATTTTATAGGGACTTGTGTAAAAAATGTTTCTTGAAATAAACTATGTTTAGTTTTGGTGAAAAAGAAAGCCTTTTCCATTTATTCTGTTTAAATATTTACATGGCAATAAAAGGCAAAGTCAGTTTCTTTAACTAGTGAGACATAAGAGTTATAACTCAGAGCCAGGGACATAGCTCAGTGGCATAAGCGCCTACCTGGCAAACGCAAGGTCCTGAGTTCAATCCCAGGTACTGCAAAAAAAAAAGTTTTAACTCATTCCATTAATACATTCATTAGTAAACACATGATACAGCTTTAAATTATGGAAAATTTTAAGAAGTCTGTTTAGATTAGCTTCATATAAAAATGAAGTAAATGATTAAAATCCCTTTTGAATATTATTTTCATGTAATATAAATCTATCTATCTATATATACATATATAAAGATTTTTTTGGTGGGGGTAGGGGGATGATGCCAGGGAGTGAGATATATATATATATATATATATATATATATATATATGTGTGTGTGTATGTCTACTCTATTCTTGATACACTTGTAATAAAGTTTATACAACTTTTGCCAACAAAAAAGTTACCCCTAGCCTTACAGTTACTCTCCTTCCCCAAACCATCAATCAACTTTCAATCAACCCAGTTTTATTTCTGCAAAAGGTTTATAATACTCAAGTCATAAAGTACTTATTTGTTTCACATTATTTCTTTCCATTAGCGGCATATTTTTAAGAGTGATTCATATTCTTTGTCTTGATATGCTTCAGTTTCTGTATTCACTCACTCATTTATGTGCATTCACCTCTAGCTTTACACTGAAGACTTGTCCTGCTGGTATATCATTCACAGGGATCTTTTCTGTGTAGGTCCATATGTCATTTTCATGGATAAATAAGTAAGAGTAAAAAGGCTGAAAAATCACGTGTTTATGGGAAATTGCCCATTTTAAGTGGACTTTCTCTTTCTCCTTCACACAAACTATGAGAGTTCCAGTTCCTCCGAAATCCTCATCAGCACTTGACATTGTCAACCTTATTACTTTTAGTTAATTTCTTTAGTGGTGACCCTTTGAAATGTGGGCTAATTTCCACTTCCCTTACACGGAACAACAAAACATCATTTTATGTGTGTACTTACTATTAATTTGTATTCTGTGAAGTGCTATTTTGATAGTCCAAATTTTAATATTTTTAAAAGCAAAACTGTTGCAGCTCTTATTGAAATGCAGGTATTTTTTGTGTATTATTTGCATATTCTGGATAAGATATTTATTAGATATATGGTTTTAGAGTAATCTTTTGAAGAGAAAAATATTTTATGAGATTAAGTCCAATTTATCTTTTTAATTTTAATGGTTTTAAATGTTCATTTTTTTGCTTGTTGTTCCATTTGTCTTCATGGGTACAGCTTTATAATAAGATTTAAAATTTGTTGTCCCCCATTTTATTCTTTTTATAAATTACCTGTGTAAAAATCTTTAGCTGACCTATCTAGCATTCTCAGAGGAACAGAATTCATTTCACTGTCACAGAACTTACATAGTTTCTAGGGACACCTCATCATTTTTTCCTTGATCCTTTCACAAGCATCATGTGTTCACGTTTCTGCCTGAAGAGTTTACTTTTTCCTTGCTGCCCAACACTTTGATCCAGAAGTGAGCACTTTCAGTAATACATGTATTAAGTGATTAGATTGTTATTCTCACTAATTTTGTTTCCTAACATTTAAACTTAGAAGATTGCTATTCTTCAGTATTTACAGAACGTATGTAAAAACTAGGTTATTACCTTTCTCTCTGAAAAATGATTTATTCTGCTTATTAAGCTGTACTCATTTTTCCTTTATGCAGTTCTACATATTTAAGTGGAAAAACCACATTAAACATCATAGACATTTAAAGGAACTTCTAATGCTATGTTAATTTTTTTTTTTGGTGGGGGTAGGGGGATGCTAGGGAGATAGCTTAGTGGTCTAAGTCCCTCCCAGGCAAGCACAAGGACCCATACACACATGCTTATAATCCCAGCGATGGAGAGGCTGACACAGGATGATTGCTGTGAGACTGAGCTGCGTACTGAGATCCTCTACAAAATAAATAAATAAGAAGTTTTTTTAAAAATAAAGCAGTTATACCAAATAGCAGTAGAGATTTAGTCTCAGATGTGATGTAACATGTGAAATGTTAGGAAACAAGATAAAAACAATATTGCAGTAGTTTAGAAACCAAAATAAAGCCTCAAGAATATAAGCCATAGAGAGAAGAAAAATGGGAAGCTACCCCAGAAAAGTTTTATTAGTATAATATCATAAAAATTACACTTTGGTGATGCTTTGTAAAAGTGCCAGGTTTCCTATACTTTGCAGTACATAAAGACCCAGAATCATGACTGTTTCTCAGGCTTAGTTCAATTAGAGCCATTGAAGATTTTGGCAATGAAGCAAAAATCCATGCTTATGTTTTTCCAACAGGACCATTTAAAGATACCCTCTACCTTACAAAAACACACACTGACCTCAAACTTAGAAATGCAAAACTTAGTATCATAAGTAAGTAGAAAAGCTTTCTGCCAAGATGAAGTATAACTATATTAATGAAAGTTTTTTAAACTAGGTTAGTCATGGTTATAGTAGTCTTACAATTTTCACATTTACTTGAACATTATACATTTTATTTCATCATTACCAGTCTCATATTTTAAATATAGAAAGCTTTCATTCCTCTTTGAAGAAATTTTTAAGCTAGCTCATCAATTTAAAACATCAAATTTTCTAATTCTCCTTCATAAGATTTAAGAAGGCCAAACAAAAAGGTTGAAGGGTAGAGAAAAAGAATGTTTTCCCTCACATGGTGCAAAATTATAGCCACCTGCACAGTGTTTGCAGCGCTCTGAACCAAAATGAAATGTTTAAAATTAAGTGCTTCCTTCCACACTCTGCGGGGAAGTTTATTCATGCAGCAAGCAAGGAATTTCCCAGCACTCTCCATTCATAGTGACATGCTAAAAATAACACTGAAACACTCTCCAAGAAAGAGCATGTTCAGAAGATGAAAGAGTTCTTGGCTCAAGGAAGAAGAAAAAGTCGTCAGGGTGAAACAGCTTGAAAAAGGTAGAGTTTGAATTCATGGGGGCAGCTGATTTTCCTCTAAGGAAGCTCTCTGTTGACACATAACTTGAAGATACCCAAAACCAACCAAAAACACCACTGTATCTGAGTTGTACTTGGAAATTTTTTCACTTGTGATTTTATGGAGTAGCTTTTGTTTCCCACTTACTATCTTTTGCCCAGGAATAATTATGACTATAATTATGAAATATGGTTGAGATTTTATTGTGAGTGACTAAGAACAATAAGAATCTAGGAGGACCAAATCACAGTTCTGGATGACTTCTGTACTCAACGCTAATCTTTCCTTAATCCTTCTGCTGTTACTTTAACTGTTCCTCAGGTGACTGTTCCACAATAGATTCACTTCTGCGAATGGAGACAGCACCATGTTACAAAATACTACAATAATATAAATGATTTATTTCCCAAGATGTATTAGGTGGCTTGTATTATAGTTTTACCACTGCATTTCCTCTGGTTGGTAGTGTAGAGTTTTTAAAGGAACAGTTGGAATATGTTGAAAATGTATGAGGAACTGTTAGAGATACACTGAAATGTATCCTTGTTACATGGCAAGGTTTTCGAAGTAGAGGAAATAGTTCTACTCCATGTTATCATCCAACACCTAGGAAAAAGCACGTATTCATAATTATTTGTTGCACTGATGCATACAATAAGTCAACTAGATAAACTAATTCCTATAGCGCAAAGTTTACAAAGAAAACGAGAATAGTGGAAGACTAAAAAGTATGTGAAAATATTCTTTATCATGATATTGAAAAATAATATCTCTTACATTAAAATGGATACAGCCCTTGGTAATTAAAAAAAAAATCATTATTACTTTTTTGTACTGGGAATTGATCGTGGGACCTCGCGCTGCCCAGGCAGTCACTTATGTCACTGAGCTATCTCCCTGGCTCCATTATCTCTTTCAATAGTAATATAAAGAGTATTTTAAGGAGGATAAAGATCTTTAGAATTTCTTTTAATATTCTGCATGTCATTTTAACCCTGAAAAATCATTCTTCTTAAAATATGTTTACTCGCAGACATTTACTGTACATGATGAGCTCATTCATTATGTGGACATATTTATATTCTTTGGTACATGTATGCAGCACAGCTTAATTATTTAAACTACTCTTTACCTCCTCTTCCACCTCACTCCTCCATTTATAGCATCTTTCACATTTGCGCAACATCTGTGTCCCTGTTTTGCATTACGTATATTTTACTTTGCTCTTTAAATTATTTGTACTGTGGATTTTCAACAAGATATCTTATTCATCTGGAAACTGTTGATCTCTCATTCTTTTGTTTATAGCCGAATATGTTTTTCAAATTGGTCTCAGAAGAAGTGGGTCATTAACAGGAAGAGACAGTGTGACCTGGGAGGGCATATTCTTGCCACTGTCCCTTTCCACTCCCAATTGCCTTAGGCCGAGAGGTTTTTCTCAGCCCAGCCACTGCACCAGGCCACTTCTTCTGACGAGTCTGCCAGTCCTCCAAACTGTGAGCCAAAATATATAATCTCCGCCTTGTTGTGTGGCTATCAGGTATTTTGCCTTAGTAATGGTAACGTGACAAAGACAGATGCTGTCAGGATGTGGCAGTGCCTGAGGCTGGTGATGAGCACAAGATCAGCACTATGGGTATGTGTGTTTGAAATTAATTAAATCCAAATTGAGTTTAAAAATCTTTCTCTGATTTATCCACATTTGTATAAAACAAAGGGTAAAGCCTTAAAATGTAATAGAAACTCTGCAGGTCATAAAAGTGGAGAATAATATTTTTATTAGACAGAAATAAGGATGTTGCAAAGAAATTTCAGATTAAAGAGATTATGTGGGCTTTTCCCAGATCAAGCCCAGGCCAGCCCAGTGAGCGAGACCTTCCACTGCCTTCTAGGGACCCTTTCTGCCCCACTCTCTCTGGAAACCTCCACCCCTCCCATCCAGCCCAAGCTCAGGCCCAGAGAGTGTGTGGGAGAGCTTCTGTGTTCCCCTGCTTCCCCTGGGCCAGGAGCACAACACAGGCGCACCACAGGTTCACTGTTGTACCAGAGGGGCAGCAGAAAGGAGCTCAACACAACAGCTAGACCCAAGCCAGATATAACTGGAAAACTCAAACTTAAAAGATCTACACGTGAACTTCATTATGTGCTATTGTTATAACTGTACCAAAGCTCTACAAAAAGGTCAGAAGACAGTGCTATGCAAAATGACAACGAAAAGGAGCAAATGAAATCTCAGAAACCAAGCCCACCCATAACAAGTGCAGAGGACACTAACACAGAACAAATTGGGAATCACACAGCTGAAATCAATGAATCAAGAGCTTCTGAAATAAAGAAACAACTGGAAAAAGGTATAGAGGAACTCAGATTGGAAATGAAAAAATAAATATCTGAATTAATAGCGTCTGAAGTAAAGAATCAAATGCAGAAACATATGGAGGAAAACCTAATGCACACCCAGAACAAGTGCAGAGGACACTAGCTCAGCTGAAATACATGAATTAATAGTGTTGGAAGTTAATAAGCAACAAAAGAAAGGTTTAGAGGAACTCAGAGAAGAATTAATATCTGAAATAAAAAAAAATCTCTGAATCCATAGCATCTGAAGTAAAAAATCAAATACACAAACATAGGGAGGAAACCCAATCTGAAAAAAATAAAAAACCTCTGTAATAAAAGAATTAATAACTGCTTCTAAAGAAGACATTGACAAAAAGATAGAGGAGATTAGAAAAAAAGACAGATTCTTTGAATGAGCAATACAGGAAAGAAATAAATCACATGAAGCAGTGTTAAAGAGTTATAGAGGAACTTAAAATCTCAAACACAACCATGCAAAACAATTTGAGTGAAAGTGAAGACAGAGTTTCAGATCTTGAAGATGCTGTTCCAGCTAGTGAAAAGGTAGGAAAATATCTCTTAAAAACAACAAGGATGCAGGAAAAAAATAATTCAGCATCTGCAAGATGATGCAAAAATGAACAACATGAGACTAATAGGCATCAATGAGAAAGGAGTCAATACAAATGATACAAAAAGAATATGGGCAGAATTAATAGCAGAAAACTTCCCAAATATGAGGAAACAATCTGACATTTAGGTAACTGAAGCACACAGAACGCCAAGTAACCTGAACCCAATTAAAAATACACCAAGACATATAATAGTCAAGATCCCAGAAATTCAGCTCAAGAATAACATACTGAAAGCTGCTAGAGAAAAGAAGCAGATCACATTTAAAGGAAAACCCATCAGAACTAAGGCCAACTTCTCTTCACAAACCATGAAGGCAAGAAGACCATGGAGCAGAATACTTCACGTCCACTATGATAACAAATTCCAGCCCAGACTATTATACCCTGCCAAACTCTCTTTCAAGTTTGATGGAGAAGTGAAATACTTCCATGACAAAGAACAACTAAAGAATTTCATGATGACAAAGACAACCTTACACAGACTACTGAAAGATGTTCTAGAGAGGGACCAAAATGTTCAGAATTCCATGAATGAGATCAGAAGCAACCAACTAAACAGGGCAAACAATTAAACATGGGAGAAAAAGGAGCAAATGACAACAGGTAAATACCATGTCAATTGTAAGTCAATACATCTCAATGTAAATGGACTCAATTCACCAATTAAGAGACATAGACTGGCACAGTGGATTAGGAAACAAAATCCAACAATATGCTGTATACAAGAAACACATTTAACTCATAAAGACATTCATAGGCTGAAAGTCAA
>NW_004524682.1:2168509-2169546 GCF_000260255.1 Octodon degus
AAAAGCAGGGGTAGCATTCCTATTCTCAGACAGTCTTAACTTCAAACCTATAATGATCAAGCGAAATCAAGAAGGCCACAATATACCGGTTAGGGGAAAAATTCAAGAAGAAGAGGGTACACTCATAAATATGTATGCACCAAACATGGGAGCACCCAACTATATAAGGCAAATCTTAATGGACATGAAAAAATCTAATATCCAATACCACAATCTTAACAGGAGACCTTAACACCCCCTTATCCCAAAAAGATAGGTCAACCAGAGAAAAACTTAGCAAAGAAATAGCAGAACTGAACTAGAGCTTGAACTAAATGGACTTGGTGGACATATACAGAGTGTTCCACCTAAACACAGCTGAATACACATTTTTTCTCAGCTGCATATGGGTCATTTTCTAAAATCGACCACATACTAGTCCATAGGTCATGCTTAAGTATATGTAAGGAAATAGAAATTATCCCATGCATGTTATCTGACCACAGTGCAATGAAACTGGAAATAGATGACAAAAGAAACCAGAAAAACCCTCTAAATACATGGAGATTAAACAACACCCTACTCAGCCATCAATGAGTCACAGATGAAATTAAGCAAGAAATTCAACAATATCTACAATTCATTGAAAATTCTACCACAACATCAGAATTTATACAGTTCTCCTAAAATCATTCCTGGAGGCAAGTATGATACTGATACCAAAACCAGGGAAAGACACAATGAGATGAAAGGAGTTTTCAGAGGGAAATTCATAGCTGTGAACTCACACATTAGGAAAACAAAACAGGAACAAACACCCCAATGCTGCACCACCAACATGTAGAAAAGGAAGAACAAATGAAACCCAGAGCCCAAAGTCAGGAAGAAATCATAAAGATTAGAACAGAAATTAATTCAATTGAGATAAAGAAAAGAGTTCAAAGAATTAATGAATCAAAAAGCTGGTTCTTTGAAAGATTAAATAAAATTGATAAGGCCCTGGCTAATCTCATCAAAAAGAGGAAAGAAAAAAATTCAAATACAAGCAATAAGGAATG
>NW_004524682.1:2169961-2180539 GCF_000260255.1 Octodon degus
ATGCAAAAATCCTCAATAAAATTCTAGCAAATAGAATACAGCAAATCATCAAGAAGATCATACACCATGACCAGGTAGGATTCATCCCAGGGATGCAAGCATGCCTCAGTATTTGAACATCTATAAATGTAATATAGTATATCAATAGAGTGAAATCTAAAAACCACATGATCATTTCAGTTGATGCAGAAAAGGCTTTTGACAAAGCCCAACACTCATTCATGTTCAAAGTCCTACAGAATATTGGAATAGATGACCTCTACTTCAATTTGATAAAAGCCATCTATGACAACCCAATGGCTTAATTGTAAATGGGGAAAAACTGAAATCTTTTACTCTCAGACCTGGTACAAGAAAAGGATGTCCTCTATCACCCCTCCTATTCAATATAGTTCTGGAGTCATTAGCTACAGCCATTAGACAAGAGGGAGCAATAAAATGAATAAGAATAGATAAGGAAGAACTTAAGTTATCATTATTTGCAGATGGCATGATACTTTACTTGGAAGCCCCAAAAAACTCCACCAAGAAACTACCAGAATTCATACACAAATTCAGTAGCATAGCAGGATACAAAGTCAATACCCAAGAGTCAATAGCATTGCTCGACACAGATAACAAAGACACTGAGCGAGAAATTAGAGAAACAATACCTTTTATAATAGCACCGAGGAAAATGAAATACCTTAGAATTCATTTAACCAAAGAAGTCAAATATCTTTTCACGGAAAATTACAATACTCTGAAAAAAAGAGATCGTAGAGGATTTCAGAAAATGGAAAGATATTCCCTGCTCCTGGGTAGGAAGAACCAACATCGTGAAGATGGCCATACTCCCAAAATTGTTGTACAGATATAATGCAATCTCTATCAAACTACCACCAAGATACCTCCCAAATCTAGAGAAATCATTCCTAAAATGTATTTGGAACCAGAAAAGACATAGAATACCAAAGGCAATCTTGACCAACAAAGACAAGGCAGGAGATATTACATTTCCTGACTTGAAATTATACTAAAAGCTACTGTGATAGCTTTTAGTATAATAACAATCAGCATGGTAGTGGCAACAAAATAGACCTGATGATCAATGGAATAGATTAGAAGATAGACAGGCCTCTATGAACACACTCAACCACCTGATCTTTGACAAAGGGGTCAAATACACTTACTGGAAGAAAGATATCTTCTTTAACAAATGGTGCTGGAAACACTGGCTCTCTACATGCCAAAACTAAAACTTGACCCATTTCTACAACCATGCACTAAGTAAACATCAAAATGGATTAAAGTTCTAAACATTAAGGCAGAAACACTAAATCTCCTGGAAGAGAAATCAGGAGGAACTCTTGAAGTCATAGGGCAGGAAAAGAGTTGATGAACAAAAATCAAATTGCGTAGGTAATACTTGAAATAATTAACAATCAGGACCTCTTCTCATTGAGAAGTTTTTGAAGATCAAAAGAAATTGCCATCAAAGTGCAAAGACAACCCACAAATTTCAAAATAATCTTAACTAGTACACACTCAGACAAAGGTCTGCTCTCTAGAATTTATAAAGAACTAAAAAACATTAGGGCCCCTAAATTTAAAGACCCAATCCAGAAATGGGCATCTGAGAAGATGACACATACTTCTCAGAGGATGAAATTAAGGAGGTAAATAAATATATGAAAAAATGCTCCACATCACTAGCCATCCATGAAATGCAAATTAAAACAACACTGAGATACCATCTCACTCCAGAAAGAATGGATATCATAAAGAAATCAACCAACAACAAATGTTGGAGAGGCTGTAGGGAAAACAGAATTCTTTCCCACTGCTGGTGGGAATGTAGACTGGTGTAACCGTTATGGAAATCAGTGTGGAGAATCCTTAAAAAATTAGACTGGAAATCCCATTCAAACTAGCTATTTCCCTACTGCAAATATTCCCAGAGAAAACGAAAACATCATATCATAATGATATATGTGTATCTAAGTTTATAGCAGCACAATTTGTAATAGCCAAATCTTGGAAACAACCAAGAGGAATAGATGAAAAAGATGTGGTATTTTTGTACAATGGAGAATTCTTCAGCTATAAAGAATGATAAACTCAAAGCCTTCATATTTCAGTGGATGACACTTGAATAGATACTAATAAGTGAAAAAAACAGACACACATATGTAAATATCTAATAGTCTCCCTAGTATAATAAATCAAAAGAAAAATTACAAATAGAAAGGTATAACACAATTAAAAAGAAAGCATGAACTTGAGGAATAGACAATGAAATAAGAGCAAAGAGAAGAACTAGGAAAAAATGACAGAGGGAAAGCTATACAGTTATATGTACAAGATGGTTCAGGCAATGATCCTGAGAATCTGCAGAAGATTTTTGAATCTAGCAGTTAATTGGAAGGATTCTCACCCTGACTAAATATATATGCTGACACCGGTGAAGTAAGAAACTGCACTGAAGATGACAATTTGTAATAGTAGGTTTATGCTTGGAATGCCTGTCATTCTGCTCTTCTGACTACGTGCTGCTTGTCATGACCTACTGGTTGGTGCCAAGCTGTCTTTCGGGTAGATTTTTGTTTAAAAAGGAAATGGTGGTGAATGAAGGTAGAAGACAGGAAAAGGAATGTTACAGGGCTGTCCTGCTACAATGCTGTATATGGTTAGATTTCTGGTCTTATGTGTAAACATATATAATCCTTTATTACTATTTTAAAAAATATTTTATTTTCATTTTTTAAAAATGTTTTCCATCATATTCTGTAGGGACTTAAAGTTTAACATACCAATTCTTAATGAAAAATGCCTGTTCCATGTTTTGCCTAAGATGTTTGATATTCAGACAGATAGTGAGTGAGGTTAAGCTTAACAGCCTCGGTTGTATGGTAATAGCAATATGCTTCTCTTCTGGATGGTTAACAACCTAAGTTTGCAGACCAAAAATTAGAACCTGTACTGTAACATCATGTAACTCAGCTGTGTCCCAAATTTTCTGATCACGGAGATTATGGGGCCAAAGGGGAAAGTGATCAATGATGTAAAGTGTGCCTAAGGAGAGACATATGCAGAGAAAACATTTTCTCAGGCTTTCACAGAGAGAAAATAAGTCAAGCAGTGACCATGACTCATCCCCATGGATGACACTCATAAAGGATCTACAAAATGAGGTACAGGGTTTCAAGATAAATCCTGAGGCAATTTGAGTGACTTTATCAGATACAAAACCTACAATTCTTGTTACATAGGTCTTGCTTTATCTTGGTCCTAACCATCCAGCAGAAAAGTATAAAAACAAAGTATAAGAAGTAAAGCCATGTTGTTATGTTGAACTGTAGGGGACTCAGGTCAACATTTTCTGACATTGCCAGTCAAGTGCAAGACCCAATACTATTATGGACTATTGGACTCTTTTAAAATATTTTGCCGAGTTCGCATACCTATAATATTCAAATGACAGAACTAAACAAAAAAAGGAGATACAGATGAATGACCATTTTGTTTCTGTGTATTCAAAGTGGTTAGGATAGATATACAGCGACATTCTCTTAATTCAGTGAATAGAGGGATTTATTCTAATAGTGTTTGTAAATAGGATATCATGTCTGCATCTTGTACAACAAATAACCACTAGGAAGACAATATGCAATGTGTTAATTACTGAAACTGTCCTACTAATTTGATTTGAAACTATCTCATTGCTATTTGTTTCTCAATAAAACTATGGGAGAAAACATTAAATAAATAAATAAATAAATAAATAAATAAAACCTCACCAAAATATAAAATAGAGATTATGTTATGTAGCACATGCAATATTGTTTCAATATCTTAATATGAATGGTAGTTTTAGTATTGAAAACTGATATAGATACAAACATTTTAAGATATTAAAAATTAGTGATGTCATGTACTTAATATTCTTTAGGTAGTTACTCAATTAAATAATACAGATAGCGAAAAAGATTAGTTATTTTTTTATTGGCTGACTTAGCACAAATAACTAGTCTACAACCACAGGTATGTCTAAACAAAGCCAGGTATATTTAATTGAGGAAATGCTATTGATTTAAATGTACTACAAAGTTCTTAAAGGACGAGGTAATCTGTTTGCTGTTTCTCAAGAACATAAACATCTAACAGTGATATCTGTCACTGTTAACACATTGCATACTGTCTTCCTAGTGGTTATTTGTTGTACAAGATGCAGACATGATATCTTATTTACAAACACTATTAGAATAAATCCCTCTGAATTAAGAGAATGTCACTGGATATCTATCCTAACCACTTTGAATACACAGATACAAACTGTCCTACTAATTTGAAACTGTCCTACTAATTTGATTTGAAACTGTTTCATTGCTATTTGTTTCTCCATAAAACTATGAGAAAAAACATTAAATAAATAAATAAATAAATAAAATCCCACCAAAATATAAAATAGAGATTATGTACCAAGAAAAAATGTAGCTGGAGACACAATAGATGAAGACAACTATTTTGTTCATTTTCATTTGTACCAACTCAAATTAACATATTTGATTTAGCTCATAATCCACTTTGAAATGTTTCATGTGTCATTTGATGTTAATTTTAAATTGTAATTAGAGGGTGTTTAAAAACTACAGTTAATATATTTTCCCATGTAGTCTCATTTATTTTCAAAAGAAACAATGAATTCTAGCTGCCAAATTATAATTAAGGAAAAATCATTATCAGAGTATGGAAAAGTTCTTTTCTCAACACATTTTCTGAAAAGTATCAAAACTTTTCCTTGACAAGCCAGGACTCATGTGTCAGCAACCCATCTCTGCTTGTTATTGGTCTCAGAGGCCACATATTATGGGTGATCATCCATGTGTCGTCTATATGGAGTCTTGCTGGCAGCCTATGCTTTAAAATGTTTGTGCCTTTTGTCAGCAGATGTACTTACCCCTGTCTTTGACAAACTGTTGCCATCCAGGTTTCCATTTTAGTCCTTAAATTATAGAACAATAACCTTAAAGGAGATCGTATATTAGAAGGTTCAGGACATGCCGTTTACTCATGACTGGTAGATGCATTGTAAATGAACTCAAGGAGTGGCAAAATCATAAAGCCCATGTGGCAAAAGATATATCAAAGCCTAGAGGATTTATGCTTAAATTATTGAAATTCAGTCATGAACGCATAGCTTATTTATGCTGATTTACTTCTTGGCCATGTTATATGTGCCAAGTCTACTGGGTTTAGGGCAGAAGACAATGACTCCTGTTCTGTATATTTTAATATTTTTTCTACATCAGTTGTCCATGTTGATCAGACTGCTGACTCAAAGTGAAAAAAAAAAAAAAGATGACGTGTGCATGTCAACTGTCTTTTTATCTTTTTTAAATTGGCTCAGAGAGCTGAATTTTCATGTATATGAAAAAATTATTCATTAGTGGGAAGAACTATTCTAGGCTTATTTTGAAATCCATTTTGCATATGCCAATAAAAGAAAGCAAACCAACTTGGTTACAGTGAAACATGACGCATCTATATTATGTATGAAGGTAAAGAGTTCTCATGTAATTGTCCAAGATAGTCCAATAAAATATAGTGTGCTCATGGCATGAATACTGTAGTGGCAAACTGTGCAGAGAATGAATTGATGTTTCATGGAAACCTATCAACCTGTTATAACAAGTTCAAACCACCACTGCCCAGAAAACATCACTGCATGGGTGAAATTCCTACTTCTGTTTATATATATGCTTATGCCCTGGAAAACCTAGAGACCCAGCTGAGGTTTTGTGACTCTATATTTTTCTTGCACTCTTATATACAGTTTTGGTTGTGGCAGAATTTGCTAAGCATTGTGCCTAGGAAATGAGAAGGAAAATAATTTTGAAAATGTGACTTGAGGGGCCAGGGTGATAACGCGGCCGTCGAAGCACCTGCCTGGTAAGTACAAAGACCCAGGTTCAGTCCCTGGCACCACATGCTGCACCAGCCCTGCACTGAGCAGGCCACCGAAACTGGGTGTGGTTGCCCACACTTGTAATCTCAGCGCTGGGGAGGATGAGACGGGAGGATCATTATGAGTCTAAGCTGCGTAGTGAGACCCTATATCAAACAAACAAACACAAAGTATTAAATAAAAGAAGAAAACACTGTGACTTGAAGTGCTGCAGAGGAAGAGGCTTGACCAATACCACTAAGTCACACTTAGGTAGGATTGAGACACATTAAGGCACATAACTAAAGAGCAGGTGACTACATATAACAGTAATATACTATCTTGTTAAAAATTTTAGGATTTTGAATATCTATGAAATAATATAGTACTTGAGAAAAAAAGTATGTTTGATCTACCTTAAATATTATACAATTCATACATCCCAAAATTATCCCATAAAAGTGGATCATGTTCTTGTTTTCACGTATCACCTAAAAACTAAAATAATTTTAAAAGACAGAAAATGTGCCTTGAGAGTTGTAAATAGTAAAGAAGACCTGCTCCTTGCATGGAAAGACCTTCTTTCAGACTTCTAGGCTTATTCTTTCCCTACACAAGTGACAAGAAAGGCCACGTGACAGCCAACTGATCTTTCTCATATTTGGCAAATTTTGCTGTGGAACACATCAGTGAATAGTATGATTGTTTTCATTATTGTTCTACTTGATGAGAAAAATAAATAATCTCTCTATATACCATCTATCTATCTATCTATCTATCTATCTATCTATCTATCTATCTATCTATCTATCTGACATGTTTCTAGCCTTAATTGTTACAAGCTTCTTTTCAGTCAGATGACATACAGGACTCAGCCTACACCTCAAGAGAGGCGGAGTAAGATTGGGATTTCATAAGTACAAGGTGTGAAGCTTTACTGCTGGAACTGACTTGATAAATTAGAACTTCCTAAGCACATTTGAAATAGAGACTGTTGTGTTTTTTTCCCATTATTCACATAAAAATGTTCTAATTAAAAAATTTGCTTCTTCATAAGAATTAAAATATACACTTTTCACTAGGCATATGTTTCATATTTCATTAGAAAAAAAGAAGAACCATACAAAGGAAGCTAATTAAAATGCCTTAAATGTTTTTCTACTGGGGTGTATTAACAGTATCTAAGAATTACGTTATAACAGTAAGCTGTAATTATAACATGGTGGAATAGTAACAATATAATTCAGCAAGCTCAAGGCAATCTTACTGCATCCAAATGCAGTGAATACCCAGCGGGGAATGGTACTTACAGCAATTTGCTTTCTGAATCTAGGCAGGTCATATTATATCTTTTATTTCACTGAATATGATCATGACGCAAAATAAAGTCCTCTCCTGTGCAGAAAGGGTTAAGTTATGGCTTTTGCGAGCCATTAGTTCGAGATTTATTGGAGGAGTTAGTAAGTCTGTAGTTCAATATGTGGTGATTGAACAAGGACCATAGGTAGAAAGACAGAGAGATGAAGAGAGTGGAGGCAAATGACACCCCTAGGGCTTTACAACATATGGCCCATCAGTCAAGGGTCAAGCCCCCTCGCAAATTGCGTGCACTTTACATAGCCATCTGCATCAATAAATTACTACTCTCCTGCAGCCGAGCACTAATGCAGGAGCAAGAGGGATCAGTCCCACTTACAAATAAACTGTTTTATTTATTCTTATGCACTTCAGCCCCACACTGCAACTCATCCTTCCACACTAGAATTTCCTCCCATGGTCAGGCCAACCCACTAATAAACACACCAATTCTTTGAAATATACATTTGACTTTTCCAAGCCCATGGAGTATGTTCTACATTGTAAATGAGCGACAGCAGGGGAGGCATGTGAGCACGCTGCTGACAAACCGAATGGGACCAGGAAGCGTTTCCATCCTTGAAGTCAGCACTCTCTCTGCTCTTTCCCTCCGCAGCCCAATAGCTGGCTTGCTAATGACAACTTTCCATAACACTGTGTCTCACATGTTTAGGCAGGAATGATTACAAAGGAAGACTGTCAGCATTAAACCAACTACATTTTTGATTAGCACTTATAAGAAGATAGATTGAACGCTACCATCATGTGCAAGTTTAAATAGGATACAAATCAGATCTCCACCTAGATTTTTTTCTGTATAAACTCAGTACTTAGGAACACCGCATAATTGTTTGTTTTTTATGCTTCAGTGATTTTCAGTAAAATTGTATAAAAGTTTCAAGTTGCAAGTCTGATAAAAGTTTTTATAGAAGATGAAAATATGCATAGCTCTAGGCAATGAACAAAAACAAATACATTGGAAAGTACAAATTTTGATGTGTCTCATCTTTTATTCCTATGATGGTGGTATACTTTTTTTGTGGTACCAGGGATCAAACTCAGGACCCTGTGCTTGCCAGGCAAGCACTTATTCTACTGATCTATCTCCCCAGCCCGATGGTGGTATACTTTAAAAATGAACCTTGTTTTCACTAATGCAGAGCATTAAGAGGAAGCACAATCTGGAAAAGACAAGAAAGCCAGAAGAAAGTAGGGTAACAAAATGTCTGGATGCCTACTTCAAATCAGGAATTTGGCCTTTATAAACGTCACTTTATTGAACACTCACAACATTCTCCTGATGAGGGGCATCACTATGATGGTGGTGATGAATTTATAGGTGATGAAGGTACTAGGTATGATCAAAGGGTTCTTCCCAAGAATGGACGGTGAGGAAGGCAGAAGGATTTATGTACAGGTCTGCCCAAAGCTCAGCACCACCAAACTCTTCTAGAAAAAGAGGATTTGCATGAGCATTGTAAGATCAGACAATGGCTGAAATGTCATGGAGCAAGGGGAAAAGGATGCCATTCTCTGATGTTTCCTTCAAGTCCGAAGTTGCTTCAACTTCATTTGTAATTGCTGGCCCTCTCTGGCAGCAAGTGTTTAAGTTGTGTCTCAGAAATGAAGAGGAAGAGCAGTATAGTTCAGGAAGAAAAACAATACACACAGGAAAGGGAAGGGTTACCTTGAGATCAGGACAGCTCAGGTGGATGCAGCCAGGAACAATATCAGTGATGTGGCATACCAAGAGCAGGTTCCTTCACCTGTTGAGAGAGCTAGTAGGGAAGGATTCTGAAGTCTTCTCAGGAATGTAGGAAAAAGACAAAGACAGGTGGGCTTCAGATTCAACAGCATGGGGAGAAAGAGGGCATGTAAAGAAATTGCTGGGCCTATTGAGATATCCTCCTCTTTATCTGAAAAACCGGTTAGTTTGTGCTCATATATTATATGGTTGGGTCAGATACTTCTTACAGATTATACAGAAAAGCTTCACATACTTCAAAATATTAAGAAACAAATACCCATAAAGAAATTTTTCTTATGCATTGTTATGTATTAAAATGAAAAAAAGTTAGATTCCCATTTTTAAATGGTCCTAAGTAGTCTATTGATATAAAACTTAATTAATTACCTTTTAAATGGTGAGCAAATAGGCACAGACATGATTTAGTATGAGAAACACAGATGTGTACTTCGTATCTGAGATTGAGCTCGAGTTCCTGAAACTTATTAGAGTGGACACAGGACCAAATTCTTTTGATTTAGATGGAAAGCATACAGTAAGATTTGCATTGTAATGAATCCATTGACCCCTGGTCAGGACAGAATTGTCAATAGAAGAGTCTTCTGCATGGTATGAATCATATCTAATGGTTCTATTAACATCATATTGAGATTGAAGCCTCAAGAAGCATGACTAAGAATAATGGAGATGGAACAGGGCTTTATTTATTATTTTCATTTCATTTCTGTAAGTGTATTTTTCCACTTTAATATCATGTCTCACAGCAAAAAACAGGCAATGATACACTTATTGAAATTATAAGCAAAAGCCCATAAACTTGTAAATGGCATCCAGTTTTGAAACATGTTATTTTCTTCACAAAATCAATCCCCTAATGACCTATACCTTAAGGTCTGAGCAGCTTGGGTCTAAAGAAGGTAAGAGTGGATATGATGAGAAGACAAAGCCCATTCCAATATTCCTTCCTCTATGCTGTGCAATTCCAAGGCAAGCGCCTCCACTCCCCTCTCAGATTCTTCCACAGGATAATGCGGGTGGTATATGGACCCTTTTTTCATGTCTTGGGGATGTAAATTTCAATCAGAAAATATAAATGAAGCATCTGGTGCACATTATAAGAATTAGTTTAAGTTCAAAGAATCATTTCATAATGTTTTGTTCCATTCCATCAGATTAAAGTGACCACATTCAGTAAATGAGAAGCAAAATAAGCAATTGTCAATCCAGACAATCTTCTCACTATTCAGGATATTTCTGCAGGACTAGAAAGAAAGAGATTATATAGAGCTGTCTATCTGAAACAATAGTTTTCCAGGAATGTCATTTCAATTTAAAAGATATTGAAATAACTACATCCATCTATTGAACAGTTAAAGAAAGGCAGTCCTCTTATTCATACTTGTCTGGAGTATTACAATAATTTAGAAAAATATCAGAAACACAGAGAGTAGCAAAGGAACAGAGAGAAAAAACCTTTCTTTTCCTATATGTGTGACTATATACCTCTCTCTCTCTCTCTCTCTCTCTCTCTCTCTCTCTCTCTCTCTCT
>NW_004524682.1:2181182-2195077 GCF_000260255.1 Octodon degus
CGTCCAAGTCCACGTGGCATCACCAAAAGATAGAAAAATGCTTCCAAGCACATAGATATAATCTGAGGAAATCCATTTAAGCATTGTGTCATATATTTCAGGTATGAAATAAGGATAACACAGACTGAGAGTTAAATGAATAATTAAAGTACTCAGAGTGGTGCTCAACGCACAGGAGAGACTCCACAAAGGTGAGCTATCATCTTCTTCATCACACCCATCACATACATCACCGTCACACCCCCATCGCCATTAGCATCAGCTTCAACTGAGCCCCCAAAGATGTACTGTAATCCCTCAGGTGGAGGGAGGGTCAGCGTTACCTATTTTATATTCCAGCTCTGATTTATGACCTTGAAGGACAGTGATTAACATATGCATGACTTCCCTATTGGCTTTAGGGACTATATTTTACTATTTTTTTCAGGGAACTTTTTGTTATAGATTTTTAGGTTTGAGTGTGCATGTGCATGAGTGCTCAAGTGTGTGTGTGTGTGTGTGTGTGTGTGTGTGTGTGTGTGTGTGTGCATCTGTACCAGGAGAGGAGGATGTTTATTCTCTACTTCCAGGTTCAGTTGATGCCCTCGGGGTTTCCTCAGCCGCCATATATTCCTTACAGGAATGCACAGCCAGGGTCCATCTGAAGACTTTTATGGAGAGAATGCTCTTTCATTGTGAATGCACAACTCCCAGCACACCTATTGGCTCAAGGACCCATTTGTGAGTACTTTATGCGCTAAAAATCTGGCTGCAATTGACCATTTAACTCAAAACTTTTTCTCCCCTTGTGAGTAGCTGAGTATTTAAGTAAGAAAATGGTGCTGCTTTTCAGTTGGGAAAGCACAAAAAGGACTTCAAAACAAAGACAAAAGCGAAGGACCTTTGGCGGTGTGCAGTGCTCCCTGCGCGTTGCCTACTACATGGAAATGATGGCTTCACTGGCCAGTTCCTGCGTGAGCCTGGATGTCCTCTGGCCACTGCATAAAACGACGGAGTAGTGATACACTGTGTACAACCCTAATGGTTTGTGAAACATTTATTTTACCAGAAGAACAAATACATAAAGTCGAAATGGCAAAACAAGCAGGAACATCTGGGCCAAATGTCTCCCCTAATCGCAGTTTTTAAGGCATCATCACACTAATTTCCACAGTGGTTGCACATCAACAGTGGAGAAGGGTCTCTTTTTCACCACAACCCCAGCAGTGTTCACTATTGGCTGATTTCTTTCCTTTTTTTTTTTTTTTCTGGTAGTAATTCTCTTGTCTCAGCCTCCCCAGTGTTGGGAATACAGGGGTGCGTCACCACGCCCGCCTGGTTCCGTGACCGGCACTGTGTGGCAGGGTCTGCTTGACATACAGTACTGGAGATAGTACTTGGGACCTTGAGCTTGCCAGGCAGGCACTTATTGAGCCAAGTTATCTCTCCAGCCTGCCTGATTCCTTCATAATTGCCATTTTTTCTGGGGTGAGATGGAATCTCAGGGTTGTTTCAATGTGGATCTCTCAAATGACAAATGATGTCGAACATTTTTGCATATATTTACTTACCATTTGTATTTCTTCATCTGAAAAGTGTATATTCATCCCAGATGCCCATTTTTTAATTGGATCTTCAAATTTAGGGGACTCTGATTTTTTTTAAAAATTGTTTTAATTCTTTATAATTTCTTTGATTCTTTTCTAGATAGAAATCCTTTGTCTGAGGAATAATTGGCTATAATATTTTCCTACTCTGTGGATTGTCTTTTCACTATCTTGGTGATTTCTTTTGATGGGCAAACACTTTTTTAATAAGATCAGAGTTGCTGATTCTTGGAAGTATTTCCTGTGTGGTTTGGGTTTTGCTCATGAACTCTCTGCCCATGTCTCTGGGAATTCTACCTTTCTCTTCCAGTAGATTGATTGTTTCTATTGTAATGTTTAGATCTTCAATTTATTTTGGCTTCCTTTTTGTGCATGGTGATAGGTATGGGTCTAGTGTTATGTGAATTTCTGGGTACTCAGAGTGCTCTAAACTTTTTTTTCCCATCTCATTTACATAAGTGGCAAAATCTGACATGTGCTATTTTAGAAACAGAACCACTAAAATTTTTTGATATAGTTATATTGACCTTGTCCTTACAACTCTGAGCCCACCGAAAAAATACATGTGCACAAACACATCCACATGCAAAAAGGGCATGCATGTCTGTGTATGTTAGCATACCACTGACAGTATACAAATAGTAATGTTGTCATTTTTAATTAAAATATCCTCCTGTATATAAAAGCGCAGACTCCCTAAGGGATTAGAATACAATAAAAGCTCCTTTTTATGTCATTTCCTCAGAGAAGTGACTGTACTGTGTAGCAGTATGTCTTGGTCTTCCCGAGAGTAAACATCATTTAAAAAGGTCTGTCTTAACCATCCAGCAGAAAAGTATAAAAATGAAATATAAGAAGTAAAGGTATGCTGTTATGTTGAGCTTTAGGGGACTCAGATCAACAATTTCTGACCTTGCCACTCAAGCAGAAGACCCAATACTATTATGAGCTACTGGACTCTTTTAGAGTATTTTGCTGAGTTTACATACCTATAATATTTAAATGATGGAACTTAACAAAAAAAGAGGTTACAGATGAATGTCCATTTGATATCTGTGTATTCAAAATGGTTAGGATAGATATTATAGTTACAGTCCCTAATGAATAAAGGAATTTGTTCTAATGGTATTTGTAAATAGGATATCAAGTCCGCATCTTGTACAGCAATTAACCACTAGGAAGAATGTATGCAATGTGTTAATTATTGAAACTGTCCTACCAATTTGGTTTGAAACCGTCTCATTGCTATTTGTTTCTCAATAAAATTATGGAAAAAAAGAAAAAGATATGTCATAGGAGAATAAACCACAATAATTAAAAAAAAAAAAACCTGTCCTCAAGAAAGAAAAAAAAAGAAACACATCAACTAGACAGAAAACATCAAAGAAATAACAGAATTAAACCAAACCTGTGACATCTAGAGTGTTCCTCCCAAAATCAACAGAATACACACTCTTCTCAGCTGCACAGGGAACATTCTCTAAAACAGACCTTATATTAGCCCACAGAACATGCTTAAATAAATACAAAGAAGTTGTAATTATCCCATGCATATTATCTGACCATTGCACAATGAAATTGGAAATTAATGGCAAAAGAAATCACAAAAACTTCACAAACACATGGAAACTAAATAACACCCTCCTGAGTAATCAATAAATCACCAATTAAAGAAGAAATTAAACAATATCTACAACTAAATGAGTATGCGGATACAACATCCCAGAACCTGTGGGACACAATGGAAGTGTCAATGAGAGGGAAATTTATCGCAGTGAATCCTAACATCAGGAAAACAGAAGAAGCATGAATAAACGACCTAATGTTGTCTCTGAAGCTTCTCGGGACAAAAAGAGCAAGACAAGCCCAAAGCCCATACAAGGGAGGAAATTATAAAGACCAGAGCAGAAATGAACGCAATGAAGAAAAAGAAAACAATACAAAGAATTAATGAATCAAAGAGTTGGTTCTTTGAAAGAATAAATAAATTTGATAAACCTCTAGCAAACCTTATGAAAAAGGGAAAGAAAAACTCAAATTTATGCAAATCCTACAGACATTCAGAAGATCACCAATAACTACTTTGAAAATCTTTACTTTCATAGGATGGAAAACACAGGAAATAAAATGGAGATTACTAGATACATATGAATTACCAAAGCTGAATCAAGAATCTATGAAAATTATGAATAACCCAACATCAATTAATGACATTGAAAACCTAATTAGAAATTTACCAACAAAGGAAAGTCCAGGAGTTTTGATGGATTCACAGCTAAATTCTGCAAGAATTTTAGAGAAGATTTAATGTCAGTACTTCTCAAACTCTTTTAATTTTATTTCAAATAGTATAAGGAAAAATGAATAGCAAAAATAAAGACAAAGAGTAACATACAACAGCATATATGGTACAGATTTCAAAACAATAAAAATTAACAATAAAAAAAATAAAAAGGTCTGTCTTTGGTCTACAGAAAAATTTTACCTCTTGTAAAAGGCCCTTTGCACAGAATGGAACCCTTCCTTTGGAGCTAGTTGATGCTGCTTTCCTGAGTGGTTTCCTAACCTATAAGGCTGCTCCTGTGAGCCTGCTGCTCATCCCCCTCCCCAGGTTTGCACTGGTATTTTGGTACTGGCACTCCTGAGAGTTATATCTCTGTTTCTGTAACTGGCTTTATTTAAAGTGAAATACTTCATTTTATTGCACTTTTAGAAAGCAGAGACAGTAACCAAGAAAATTCTTTCCTAATATACATTCTTCATCTTGAAATACGTCCTCAGCCTTGTGAGAAGCCAAGCAGAAGCCATGAGCCTGAGAGGACCTTCTCATCCCTCCTCACCTGGGAGCTTCTCAATGCCACTCTCATGACACCAAGGTACCAGGAAGGGGCTTCAAGGGGATCAAGTAGATGCTTTTCTTCAGCTCACTGCTTAGATGTAGCCCTGTTCTGTGTATCCTACACCCAAGTTCATCTCCAAGAGGTGAGACTGCTCAGTGGGGCAGGATAAGTGCCATGGTGTGACGAATATGAAGGATGGACACTGCACAACGATTAGGCTGTTTCCATCCTTCAGGGACCTGATTTTTGGGTTGAGTTTCCTGTCTGTCCTACTATTAACGAATAACTGTCCAAACCTCATCTTCCACTGGACTCAGGATGTCTACCTGTGCACCCTGAATAAGTCACTGAACTCACACAGCCAATTTCGCTTAGTAGATATGATGTACTAAATTATTGCTTCAGAAAGGAAAAATGAAAAATACGTATACACATACACAAGACAGTTAAAACAGTTATATAGCTAGCTTCTCTTAATTCCTTGACAATAACATTTGTGTTAATATTTAGACAAGATATCATGCCTATATCTTGTACTCTGATTAATTAACAGTCAGACAACCATAAGCAGTGTATCAGCTATTGTCGTACTGTCCAGTTAGAACTGTCCTATTGACATGTTTCGAAACTCAGTTTCATGTCTTTTTCCTCTTTAAAATTGAAAATAATTATTGCTTCAGCTAAATCTCCTTTCTGCTGTATTACTTAATTTCAAATAGTACACTTATTGCAATTCATAACAGTGCATTCACTGACTCACCTTTGAGGAATATTTAAAAGCATGATTTTTAAGAACCACAAGTAGTTATGTCACATAATCCTGAGCATAATGTGAATGTCTGAACAACTCGACCCATTGATTGCGAAGGACAACAGGCTCCCTTCCCCTATTTTTCAATTTTACAGGAATTAAAGTCTTGTTTAGCTGTGCTACAGAGTATTATCACCTTAATTAGAGATCAATATGTTACTTCAATAAGCTGGATAAAGGGCACATTACAAGATATGTCTTTCATTTCCATCATACTTATGCAAAATATTAAATTTTATAATCTGGAAGAGCATTCGCATTCCTGCCTCCGTCCTCAAAGTGCCCCGATTGGCTGCCCACTGATGCCTTTTCCTGCTGCTATGAACACTCTCCTTCCTCGTCCTGGTCTCTCTGACGACCAGTTTTATTATCTTTGCAGATGCTCCAGACATGTGAAGAGGAGTAGGCTGGTAGCAGGCACAAGTCGCCTGCAGGGAAATGCGGCCAGGCAACAAGAGGATTTCTTAATCCACAACTCGACTCTCCCCAAGTCCCACAGGTCGGGCCACAGCCCAGCAGCGCTATTAGTGTAAGCATCCAAGAGACCATAAAGGCTGGCCAGAACTCCAGACGGCGCTGCCATCAAGATTCATTCCAAAGCTTGGCATCTGTATTTGCAGCTGCCATGCATAGCCCATGTGTGGCAATAAATACTGGTTCTGAGGTTGGAACAGCTAGAGGCTGGGGTTAAATGGAACCATGTGAACCATCACAATAGAGCAAACAGACAAAGCACGGAAGTGATTGTGAGACAGCATGCAATTTTTCATACCTCTTATTCCTTTTATTATTGTCAGCTGCTGAAAGGCTAAGGTAAACGTTCAGAGACCAAGAGTTTATTTGTCAAAGGATTGCTGCCAGTATGTACTCATTCGTTTTTTTAGTCCTGGTCTTTATTTCTTTCACTTCCAAAGGTTAAACTCTACCTAACTCTTATCTATTTTTTTTGGCCATCATCTAAAGTTTTTGCTTTTCCATTTGGCTACACGTAGCATTGGTAACAATCTCTTAGGAATCAGTACCAACTAATCTCTTAGTGTTTTCTTTTTAAAATAAATGATATTTTTTATTTATTGGTTACTCTACCAGAATTTCCCTCAAGACTTTTTGTGGAGTAGAGAGTGTTGCAAGCAACAAAAATATAGGAAGACACCATAAAAGACCCAGTGTTCAAGGTGTTTATTTTCTGTTAGAATACTAGTGCCTATATTCATTCTCTAACATTTTCTTTCTATCTTTTATTCATTTTAATGATAAAAAGGATCAATAGCAATGAAACAGCTTCAAAACAGGTTTGCAGGACAGTTATAATAATTAATACATTTTATATTGTTGTCTTCATAGTAGTTATTCAGAAGACACAATGCAGACATGATATCTTGTCTAAACAATATTAGTACAAACCTTTCTTCTTATTGAACTAGGAGAAAGTAGCTGTATATCTATCCTATCTTGCCTCTACATATATTTTTGTTTCACTACACAATGGTCCTTTAGGTATATTTCTCTTTTTTGCTTTGCTTTATCAGAGATAAGTGATCCACTGGAGTTAGAGAAGCCATATTTGGAGAAGGCTTGAAAGGCCCTTTCCATACTTGAAGCCAGTCTACATCTGAATGCTGACCACGCACTGCACAATCTTCATCCCGGAGAGAGAAGAAATTGTGTACACAGATGCAAAGCACAGACATGTGTGGACTGCTAACTGCAGCAGCAGAAGGTAAATTTCTGAGAACTCAGGAAAACCTCTTTAAATTGGATATAAATGTGAGGAGAGGATGGGGAAAGTCGTCAGAAGAAAACGAGGTCTCCACTGAAAATTTAAGCCTTAAAAGAGATTAGCCAAGGGAACATCCACAAGAAAAGAGAACTAAGTTGCGGAGCTCATCAAATTCTTTGCCAGACCTAGAATGTAAAAAGAAAAGAAAACAGAGAACTATAAGGCAGGGCATTCATGGGGGTCTTTTAGAGAAGGACTTTTTCTGAGGCACTCATGAAGGAAAATTTAATCCAGAAGGTGTCCTGATCAGACACAAATACCTATACAGAAGCAAAAGAAGAACTCCCCAGAGAAAGACAATTTGGAAGTTAAAAAGATGAGCCAAATGTATCTCAGAAGCACAAGTACCTGCCTGGCAAGCGCAGGGTCCTGAGTTCAATTCCTGGTACAAAAATAATCTGAAAATTAAGAAGAGATATTTATCTTATTTACAGCTAAAATGTGATTGACTGCACATTTATGCTGGATTTTGAAGACAAGATTAATTTATTTTTAAACAAAAATAATGGGAGACCCAACAAAGAGGAAAACTGAAATACCTAAAATTCTTACTCTGACATTCAATATTATCTGGCCCTTTTGATAAAATGAATATACTGTCTCACCTTCTAAAGTTCAGGTAACTGAGAAAGAACATGTGCTTAGATTAAGACCTAACATGGTCTGGTCCCCTCCTGCTCCCCTCTCACAAGTTATGTAGTACAGGAGTCATTTACTTTGCTTATAACTTAAAGCAAAAACAATCTCACTTTAAGGTTGACCTAAAATTTCCGTGTATAATTCCATTACTTAATACAAGTAAATCTAAGGTACATCAACTGTTCTTCTTTTATAAAATTTTTTAATTAATTAATTTATTTGGTATAGGGTGTGGCTGTGCATCTCAGACTCCTAGCCATTCTCCTGTCTCACCCTCCCCAGCGCTGGGAATACAGGTGTGTGCCACCACACCCGGTTTCAAGGGCCAGCACTGTGCACCCAGGGTTATGGGGCCGGCAAACCACGTGGTAGGGAGGATCAAACACAGGTCCTTGCACTTGCCAGGCTGGCGCTTAAACCGCTGCACTATCTCCCCTGCCCCATCAACTTTTCTTATCTCCTGTATACACTTTTCATGGTGTATATTCCTTTGATACACTGGACATATCTCAAACTTTGCAGACCATTGCATTTTGATTCACAAATAAAATATTCCAACAGGCTTTCAAATCAGTACTGTATGCATAGGGTTTTAGTCATACACAATGTTTACTATATAGCAGACTTTAATATGTTACTTTCTCCAAATTCCTCTGCAGACATATTTTAGTAAAAACTATCTAAATGTCATGTATGAAAAAATATTAGATTTAAATAATATATTCTGATACATTATAATCCGCATTTCTTTTTATTATACTTTAGCATTATTTCTTTCTATTATATTATTTTCTCCATAGGTACCATTAATATCAATTCATGATATAATACCTAATCACTGATAAAAATATCTACAATTTCACCACTAATATGTATCTTGTAAGGTGGAACTGCAAACAGTAAATACCCTGAATCTGCATCCAGTAGCACCTCATGAGGGCTTCTGTTCACAAACAGTTTGGTTCTCAAACAAAAGTATTCAACAAAATGTTGCCACGATCCATGAATTCATCATTCACAAACTCTACACTGGACGACACACACAACCATGGCCATCTTCCACACATAAACAACAACAACGAAAATGGATATCTTGCCCCAACTTGTAAACCAAATTCAGTTGATGAAAGGAGATACGACTGTAATTAAGTTAGGCAGGCTAACATTGCTGAAACACCAATTAATCTTTTTACCATGTATTTGTTTCCTGTTTATATACAGACCATATTGTCTTAATTTCTTTTTACTGAGATTTTATATTTCCTGAAATTTATTACATTTTAATTTTCATTTAATATATCACAATTCCCTCTAACTTCTAGCAGGGATTCATTTTGAAACAAAATCCTTGTTCTCTCCTCAGGTCTGGCATGCATGTCCCTTTTTGTGGAATGGCATTGGCTTGCTGCATCTTCTCAGTTGCCAGGTCCCCTCATCTTCAGGGTTCAAAGAGCTCTCCAAGTCCCACCTGTGCTGCATTGCCTCTCAGCAATAAAGACCCTCCACTGGCTGGGTGACTGTACTGTGCTCCTGCTGGCTCATAATCTGTGGGGCTGCTTTCTGTTTGACAAGAAGACAGTCTCTCCTCAAAATGGCTCGTGTAGGCCCCAGCCTGCTGCGTGCATCTTGTGTATTTCTAATAAAACTGAAGCTGGTGATCACAAGTATCTTTGTTTCAGATTATCTGCTGTAAATTACCCAGATGCTTCTACAGCTCTTAGCTACTGACAACAAACAGTCTCTTGGAAGAGCTTGCATAAGCCATACATGTAGGTAACAAGAAACCTTCCCCCAGAAGTTAGTGATCACATCCCTGCTGAAACATGAGGGTGGGCGGTGGAGGCTGTACCACCACCAGGGATCCCACAAAAATGAAGTCTGTGGATTAGCAAAAAACTTTAGAGCTAATCTGTTGCATTCAATGAGATCACTCATCAACAATGCTGCATGAGTGCTTACTTCAGAGACCATTTACAAAAGTGCTCTTTAAAAACTTGCCTGAGAAATCACTGAGTACACCATAAAAATTGCTGAGATAAGGATGTCTCGCTTGCCCACATGGGGCTGGGATTTGTTTGCTTTGATGCTCCTTGAGAGCCTTAGTTTTTTCTACTCTGTTCTTAGGACAAGACTTTCACAGAACAACATTTTCCCTCTTTCCTCTTTTCAACGCCAGTAGTATCCACAATTAAAGCACTGTACAGTAGACGCTGTACCAGTGCATAAGCTCACACCATGCTGCAGTGAGGTAAGGGATAAGACGATGGACGCTTCTAGCAAACAAGGAAAGGCATTTGTTTATTGCTCCTGCACTCGCACCCAGGTACTGATACACTTATGGATAAGGATGGAGTATTTTATTCCCATTACAGCCATTTATTCTCCATGATATTTACATTATATCAAGATGAAAAAGAAGAGGTTGAATCATTTGTCCAAATCATGTGTATCTTGTAATTCATAAAGATGACTTATATCATAAAGATACAACACATTTTCTTATACCTTATAAAATGCAAAAGAAAGTGGTATTTTAATCATTCATGAATGACACATAGATATGATTTTGATGTGCCCTGTGTTGTCATCTGCAGCGCTTCCATCTGCCTGGCCCATGTCTGATGGTGGATTTAAACCTGAAGGACGGTTGATCGCCTACATACAAATAACCTAGAGGCAAATAACATTCATAGCCACCACAATTGGTACTTGTCTTTGGTTGATGAGTGTCTAAGTATCTTAGCTATCATGCACACAGTTATAATAACTGATCATTTTGGAACTGAAGGTGTTTTTGCATGTTTAGCCTCATACTAAATGCTTACAACAGAGCTAGGCTACAACCAGGGGAAGCTCTGCAGCTTCTCACAGAACCTGGCGAGTTTCAGGAAGGCAGCTAAATAAAGAGAAGTGAACAGAAAGAAGCCTTCCACTCTCACAAAGCCACGGGGCTTCCTGGAATCTACAATAACACATTAAATGTAGTCTTCAGATGGGGACTGTGATGGTCATTAGGGTTGCCTTAAGCATCACTGTCATTTTCTATAGGAACACAAAAGAATCTGCTAGGAAATTCAGCTCTCACACTAATCCATAGTTTTCATCCTGTGCTGTCTATGCATGAGCTTTGCTTTTCAAATCCAAAAATATCCCTAAGTTTGTGTGGCATATTAGCCGAAGAAGAGGGATAGCATATTGCTCAAACATATTTGGTCCTGTGTTCAAAAACTATGAGTTTCCCACTGGGGCATAAGAGGTTAATTTTTCTCACAAACCTCTCTAAAATATACATAGCACCACAAGGTGGCAGTAGAGATTTGTGGTCACATGGTTAGGACCTCCAAAGAATGGGGATTAAATCTATCCAGTTTACACTGCATCAGCTCACTTATGGTTTTTAAAATATAAACTATTTCACACAATGCTTTCATGAACTCTTCCAAATTTTTACTTTACCAACTCTTTCCTGTACTTACAGCATATTTAGGAAAGGATTCCACCAAGTAACAGACTCACAATTTAATTTAATTTCAAAATCTCCAGAGATTTCTAGTCCTCTAAATTCACATTTAATTGGGCAATCTCACATTTCTCTGTTTCTCCACCAAGATAAAATCCAATATTCCCAAGAACGATCTAAATTTTAGTCCTCTGTGTAATTGAAAGCTTGATGAAAATTCTCCCTGTTCCAGTTCTCCCTTTAATAGTACACAATAAACTCTACATATCCATGTACTTCCTTTAAGAAAAGACATAGTGACCTCCCCCATCACAAGCAAAACTGGCAATTGACATTTAATGGAAGGGTCATTAGACCTTTGGTCAGAAGATACGGGGCCTTGTCTCTGTGCTGCCATGGTTTTGCTGGGTAACTTAAAGTAAGACACTTAACCTTCTGACCTTCAGCTTCCCTTTCTGTCAAAAGGGAATTTTGGTTCAATATAGAAATAAGGTGTAATAAAAAAGCAGAATCAATGCTTAGAACATACGGCTCCTTTAATACATATTATTCCAGGATGGCTTTAACGTCTCACTATCATTTGGCAATGAACAAATGGTTTATTAAAGATAAAATCAACTTATCATAAAACCAGTCTTTAAAAAAATAAGGTAATAGTCCCCCCTTTTGAATTGCTTTAAAAGATAACCTACTTTAATATCACATACATGCTTATATAAGAATTTTTGGTACTTTGGTTTTTAGATTTTAGTTCCTAGCCTAGAGGACAGGGACAAAATCATCGTTCTTCTTGTTCTTTCCAAGAGTCAAAACAGAAAGCTATGAATGACTTATTCCATTGGAAAACTATTTGTAAGGTTTAATCTTCTTTTTACTCCCTAGAAACGTATTCCCCGCATTAGCCAAATTATGCCTTCTATTGATTCAGTTAAAATATGAATGCATTGCCTTCATATGGGAGCCATAACTCATTAAAAAAAGCAGAAAATTTCATCTTGAAAGAAAAAATCTGAAGGAGCTCATTAGCTAAAGTCATCATAAATATAGCAATTAGAAGGCTATATAAATGAATAACAAAAAATGATGACGTGCAAATATATTAATTTTCTTTATTACATTGACCAACGTATTTCAAAGGTCATACCTTAGGTTTCTTTCTTTTTTTTTTTTTTTTGAATTATCAGTTCATATTATGGCTGTCAGTCATTTCTTTATTGCTTCAAGTTGCCTTATCTAGAACTAGAGTTTAAGGTCCACATCTATCTCTATGAATATCCTGAACAGTTCATGAATATAAACCAAACATTTACATAGACATTCCATGACCTTTGGCTGACTTATGTTTATATTTTCTCATTTGCAAAATAAAAACTAATAAAAGTTCTGATGATTTTGAACTCATCCAGACCCATAGCTTACACCAGAATTGTAATTTAGAAAATGATGGAATTCTTCTCCTTATAGATTTATATTCTTCCCAACTAGGGAAAACCTTCTTTCACATTGGGACAATATTGATAATTTGAATATACTAAAGTTAAGTTCTAAATAGATAAATTTTAAGGGAATTGTATTTGGCCTACAGCTCTTCAATGAATATTATAACACTCATTTCTGTAGTTTATACGATAAAGATTTTTAAGTGAATAACTTGTCATTTTTCCTCACTAGATTGGACTTTAAATACCCCTTGTACTTACATCTATTTAACTATGTGGCTCAACAGAGAGAAGTACTTGCTTGGCTTCACTGAACTTTTAGTGTTGCGTTCCAAATTCACTTTTAAAAAAGCCTCCTAGGAACCATAATTATCTTTCTAATATTCTCATTAAAGTTAAAATTTTAGTGTTGAAACCATGTACTCAGAGACTGTACACTTCCTACAGAATCAAACACAAGCATCTGTTGGCCATCTGGAGAGACACAGAGACCTGCCAGCCGAGAACGCCAGCGCTGTGCTTACTTGTCACAAATTTGTTTGCAACACTTTCTAGCTCTCTTTAACTTGGATCTTCAAGTGCTTTGCAAACATCTGCACTGCCAACCTGTTTCGCAGCACTTGGCCTTCCCCTGATGCACATCGAAGTCTTCGGCAAGGCATCTAGGCTCGGTGGAAGCTGACAATTTCTAAACAAGAAACTTAGAATTTCATTTATTAAAACTTACTATGTATTCCTATTTAAGATATGCAATGTTTTTCTTTCAAAAGAATCCAGATTTTCTTAAATGAATTAATTGACTGAGGAATAAGGCTTACAATATTTGGTTGCACCCAATCAATTTAGCTTTCTTGTTTATTTAAAAGAAAGTATAGGTGTTTTGTCCTTTCTTTTCAGTCACAGTTGAAAAAAACAACAGTAACCATAAAAAAGATTCATCAAAACTCAGTGTTAGTTAAAAAACAGAGTATATCACAAAGTAAGTGAAAGAATTTCAAAGAAGATGATACCAGAAAAATGTGCCTACATTGAGCAGTTCACAACTTCATGTTTAATTTTGAAGGAAAAATACTGTCTGCCTCAGCTGCTAATTTATTTATGTGTATAGCTCCTTCACGTTACACAAACTTTCTACGTCGAAGGAATGAGTACTGGGCACCTGCCTGACGTTTTATGGTCAGCAGAAGGCTGGGGGAGGCCAGGGGCCAGAGGGAGCAGGCATTTACACCTGTGGGACGAAGGTCGCAGAAGGAGAATGGGCTGAAGCTGTGTTGCTAGTCCTCATGGGATACCCAGACCAGGCATCGTTGACAATCAGCACCCAACCCCCACCCCACCCC
>NW_004524682.1:2195177-2218433 GCF_000260255.1 Octodon degus
ACAGAATCCTGAAGCTAATGTTCTCTGCAAGGCTAACACCCTCCATTTCACAGGTGAGGAAAAGTATACTCAAGTTAAATAAATTGAGCAAGATCACCACACAGGAAATCCACCAACCAAAAGCTGAGCCAGAGTCAGTTCTTGGCCTTTCTAGTTCTCAAATTAATATGGCACTCAGAATTATAGTTTAAGTAGGCTAGGTAGCAGGTTTTAATCAGGTGTACCTAATTTCTATCTAATAGACATTTAAGTTAATCACCTGTTTTGCATATTTGTGTGTTGTACATAATGTGCTTTTTCTGTGTTTGTAAACAGTAAATGTGATATACCAACCTGACTGATAACCAGCACAATGTTTATACAGAAAAGTTTCTTTAGGATGCTTTCTATTAAATATAGCCTCCAAGGGGACCAGAGAAGTAGCTTGACAGTCTAAGCAATTGCCTGGCAAGCTCAAGGACCCTCGGGTTCAATCCCTGGTACTGCATGCCATGCTGGCCACCAAAACCTGGCATGGGGGCACACACCTGTAATACCAGCACTGGGGAGGCTGAGACAGGAGGATTACCATGAGTCTGAGATGCATAGTGAGATCCTGTACTAAATATGTAAATAAATAAAATATTAAAATGAATAAATACAAGCTCCTCAAGAAAGGCATTAGTGTATGGAATACTGGAGAAAATATTACATTGAACATTTAGTAACTTAATATCCAGCTGTTATTTTCCCAAGGTTAAGGATATAGGTTCTAAAAATAGCAATAACACTAAATAATGGCTATCTTTATATTTGATTAATGTAAGTAAGATTTCTAAAAAGAAACACTCTGATTTCTAATATGGACAATTATTATATATTAACCAATTCAAACAGTTTACACATACATTGTTTAATCTTTATATGGCTAAATCCTAGGCAACGCTAAAAAATTTTAAATATAATAACAAATAATGGAACTTGTAAAATTTGATTGCTATGCGTGTTTCAATGGATAACATAATATTCAGTTGAAACTAAACACCACTTGCATGACACTTGTATGAAGACCCAGGGTCATAGCTAGGAGAATCCTAGGGGCACTGTCAGTTGCATTTTTTTTTTTGTAACTGATATTTAGTTGAGATTTATTTTTTTGTTTTGATGATGAGGATTGAACCCAGGGTTTCCAGCTAGCTAGACAAGTGCTCTACTGATGAACTAAATTCCCAGCCCTGAGAGGTACTGTCACATCTCAGGTGAAAACCAACCAACTGCTACGAAGTATGTGCAAAATTTATTCTCATAGCGTAATATACTGTTGTGCAGTCTTTAAGTTTTTCAATAAACCTCATGCTGGTATGAATCTTTGGCTAGTTGTCTATATATCTCAAAGATTAAAGAAAAAGTATCTGGAGTGAAGGTCATAAATAAATTGGACATAAAAGTTCCAAGAAGGTATTTTACCATAAGATAATATCCAAGAAATTCAACAAACTTTTTTCCCCAATATTTACAAATTGAGTTAAATTTATTTTTGCCTGGTACATAAAAACATAAATATTGCACTTATGTTATGGTTTATATCTAAAATATGCCCCCGAGTCTCACATACTCATAGACAGGAATCAGGGGTGTGTGTTCTCTTCATCGGATTAGCCCACTGGTGGGTTTATAGCTCCATGTGATGTAGGGATGCACAGCGAGAGCGAAGAGGGGGCTGGCTGTGGGTGTGACCTGGGGTGAACAGACTCCTCCCCCTGCCTGCAGCCCTTGCAGCCTGTGCCTGCCCTGTTATGAGCTGTTCCTCTTCTCCTTAGCCTCTTTGCCGTTCTGCCCTGCCGTGGAGCCAGCTGATTCTGAAATGCAACCTCTACAAACTGCCAGCTAAAATAAACCTTTCATCTTTTAACTTGCATTTGGTACTTCTGTCCACAATGAGAAAGTAAGACAATATATTAATTGCTATTGTGAACTGTAAAATGCTTAAATGAGGCTAAATATCTCTATCTCATTTATAATTTTTTCGTAAAATTACTTATGAAATCTAATATAGAACTTTATAGGTAGCAATAAAAACATGATAGGCTTTTTAAATTCTAGAAATATTGAAGTATACTAATTAGAATATGTACATATATTCAAGTGATTCCCTAACTTACTTGAGTAATTTTTCCTTAAAAACAATTTTAGGAGGGCCGGCCAAATATATCAGCGGGTTAAAGCACCTGCTTAGGCAGATGCAGCAGCTGGGGTTTGATCCCAGGAATGCTGTGCCAGCCCTGCCCCCAGGCAGCACTGAGACAGGGATTGAGACTCAGCATGGTGGTGCATGCCTGTATTCCCAGTTTTTGGGAGGCTGAACACAGGCGGATCACTAGGAGTCTGATCTATGGAGTGAAACCCTGTAGACCCTTACTAAAAAAAAAAAAGAAGTGGTATTACTAACTTTATAACATACTATTCCCTAAGTATAAGGATTAGTAAATGACAGATCTAAGATTCAAATCCAGGTGAGTCGGATACTAAGAGAAAGGACTCCAAATACTGAAAACCCCAAAGAAACAGAGAACACTTAGATTTTAATGTCTGCCACATAGTGTCTTTCTATCAAGGAAGGTAATTGTGCTGCCTGGAATCCTGGTTAGTAGGGAGAAATACTTTGTGTGTGTTTAGTTTATGAATGAATAATGGAAAAGGATATCAACGGGCTCCTATTTGAGATGTGGGTATGAAATCATTCTCGTCATGCTTGTCACAAATTTATGGAGCCTCCATTTTAAAAATATATTCTGTTAAGTATTCAGACCAATACGCCTATAACATACCCCAATTCTAAAATTTTACAGGAGAGAGACAATATCCTTTCACTTAAAACATAAATAGAGTCTGCCAATTTCTCTACTAGCTCCATGACAACCTTGTCTTGCCACCTCCAGGAATAAAAATTAGACTCAAAGCTTAGGAGCTATTCTGAGTTGCTTATGGAAGTAGCATTACACAGTTCCACAGCAGTATCATTAATGATACATTTAAGTTAAATAAAGCATCTCTAAGCCTGGAATACTTAACTACAGATATGAACCAAAGACTTCAATCTGTTCAGAATGACTCACCTCTTGCTAGATAACTACTAAAATATTTAATTGTTTTTTCAAAGTGAAATGTTTTAAAGTTTGCTTGCATCTATGTCTCTTGAGAAGAATTTACTACACATCTTACGTTACAGTTAATATAGTCCATCCTATCATTCACATACTTTCAGTCCTCGTGTGCAACAACAGGTTATATAGGTGATAAATTTTGGGGGCATCCAATAAACATTAAAATCAAATGACCAATAAATTTTCCTGTTTCTTTGATTGAAAAATTATGCCCTGAAGAAATTGCTTGTATAAAACAATATAGAGTCCAGCTTTAATCAAGGACATTTTCTCTAAGAAATGATATCTAAACTTGCTACCATGAAAGATACTGTGTTCTTTGATAGCTTTCGGAAAATTTTAAGGAATCTATTGGGTGTTGGCTTGAAATATAGTGTGCCAGCATATGTAGTCAGCTGACTGTCACTAATCATGTTTCCTTGAAAATCTTGACCATCTTTTAGGACACCACTCATTCTGCCATCTCATATTTCACCTTTATTTGTTGTATGGTACTCAATCCCTAATGGTTGAAACCTAGTCTTGCCATTAAATTATCTTGCTTAGCACAAAGGTTCATCTAACCTATCCACTTGGGGTTAAAGTGCATATAGTTGTACAATATGAGACTTGTTTCTACAACTGTCCCATTCCTCTTTATCAACATAATACACACACACACACACACACACACACACACACACAGAGGTTTTATGGGGTAAAGGAAGAGCTCACACATATCTTTTGGTGCCCCAGAGAGCATATATTCATGAAAAAGTGTTTTAGACTCCATATTTCTTTTCCATTTACAAAGAGGCAAGAAATCCCAACTAAATGGAAATAGAAAGCATTCTGTATCTACAAACTACTAAAACTAGTAATTAGTTTTTAACATAACAACACTATGTGTATGTGTAACAAATTTACATTAACTTATCCTAAATTCAAATTAGGTTATTTCTTAATATTCTCTACTAAAAAGTGGACCTTGACTGTAATTGAATGGTAAAGTATTTGAAGTACTTATTTCAAATATTAGACCAGCAAATCCTCTGAAGAATATCACTTGCTTGTATGTCTCAGGTCCTTCAGATACAATTTCCAAATTTATGAGTAACTAAGTGATGGCAAGATCATTCACTAATCCTGATGTCCATTTTTATTTAAACTTTCTTAAAATATTACGGCTCCATTTAAATCATAGCTTATTATAGTTCTACTTAAAATCATTACATTGAACTTCAACTTAAAAGAATAGCAGAATATGGCAGAATATTCTCTTCCTTCACCACACTTGTTTGCCGGCCTCACTGAATCCCCACTGTATTCACACAGCCTCGTCCTAGGGAGAGTTGAGCTAAATGAGTCAGTATGTTAATTATGTGCTCTGGGAGCACAAAGAAGAAATAAAGAAGTTATTACCTTCCCAAGTTTCTCAGGTAATGAGACCCACTTCTGGAATTACGTGGCCCTGGACCAGAATCTATCATGAGAATGAGCTTTGCAGGAAAACGCGCAGAATTAATTTTTTAATGAAAATCTTCCACTGGTATCCTAAGTCAAATCCACCTGACAAATGTCACCGGGCAATGTCATTACCAGTTAACCAGCACAAGGTCTTAGGACAGATGGGATAGGGACGCGTTTCAGAAGTGAGACTGGCTAATTTCAGCCATCCCCCATGAAAAGGAAATAAAATAAAATTGGCTCCATGTCACTCAAACATGACAGTACTTTGGATTTTGCCCCCATGATGTTTTTTAGCCTTGAGGCAGATATGACAGGCGCCTTATTAAATTCCAAAAATAAATGTGGAACAAGAAGACAGTGCATTCCAATGAGACATCCGACTTGTTAAAATGCAACATGCATAAGAATTGGCTTCATTTATTTTTAGCCTTCATCCTCATCGTTTTAAATCAAACTGGAAACACAGTATTTGTTGGCACACACCAACTAAAAATAATTCAAAGTTCTCTGCTTTTTAAATAAAATTTATCTATTCATTTGTTTACAAGTTTTTAAGTGGGAATGTTTAAAATACATCCCCATCGATATTTGGCAAAAGTTAAAAATGGCAAGATTTATGGAAGAGTTCTCATTCTATATTTTAGCAGGCCCACCTACTGACAGTTCTTTCGACAAATTCTGTAGTATATATGGATCGCGGATTTCAACCAATCTGTACACTTATATGTATTCTCTCAAACTATTAAGATACTAGCTCATTCAACAATGAATGAGACTTTTGCCATCTCTTTCAGAAATACTCCTTCTTCCCTCCTGATATGAGCAAACATTCCTATAATAATTGTCCTGTTTATCTATTTTATTTAATTATTAAGTCTTATAAGCTAATACATTCTATGAGAAATGCACTTCTAGTAGATGACTTTATTAAAGGGGCCTTAATTACCCTCAATATTTAGACTAAAACATCTAGCCTAATTCTTCATCTGTATCAAGATTTCAAGAAATAACAAGATAAAGAACCCATATTCTAACTTTAGAGTCACTGTTGTTTCTTCACGTTCTTACTATACTCAAGTAGGTGAGAGTTGACGTACAGAAGCTGGGCTTGAAGATAACACTGCAGAACCTGTCCATCGCCAGAGAATAATGAATACCTTTCGTGTTGGGATTAATTATAATATTGTTATATTTAATAGTAACCATTTCTATAAAAGCACCAATACTGGACTGCTAAAAATCAGATAACCTAAATACAGAGAAGTTATATAATTTCTATAAAGTCACACAAGTGATAGCGCCAAGCTCCAAGACCAAGTATTGTAAGGACAAAAACTCATACACACACCTTGAAGGGTTTCAGTTCCATAAAGCATTAATGCATCTACCAAGGAAACCAGAGGAGACTGGAGTAGCTAAATCATGTTACATGAAAAAGTTTCACTATTCATCCTGTTTATCCAGAAAATTTTCTCTTATACAGTCACATCTGGACAGAGGCCAACTTCCATGTCCAGCTCCAGGGACTCCAGCAGAGGCATCTCCCGGAAGACCAGTGCTGGAACGGCTGGAGCACTTACCCTATAGTCACCCCAAGTCCTGAGGATCATGGGATCATCATCAGTATGACAGTACAGCTAGCAGTCCTGATCTAAACAATGACTCAAAGGGCTAAACGTTAGCTCATTTTATCCCTAACTAATTAATGATTCTCACCCAATAATCAAATTCATATTTTGCAATATAGTAGCAATGGTCTAATATGTTATGCAAACTATCATTATTTTAGTGAAAAGATATAAGATTAACATAGCATTAAAAGGATGGGAGAGGCTGCCCTGTAATTATAATTCTTTCAATGTGACTGTTGCAACATTGTAGATTAGAAATTTGAGGGAGACAGGTTGGTCCAGGTATTACAGTTCATATATTTTCTTTCTTTGTTTTCTCCCTTTTTCTCTCCTTTCTTTTGTTCCCCTCTACCTGCTCCTCTCTGCTCCTTTCTCATCCTTTTCCCCTCCATTCCACTCTTCTTGTCTCTCTTTCTCGCTCCACCACTCTCAATTCTCCTCATCTCATTTTGCCTTTCTAATTTGAATCATGTCTTGAGATACTCACTCTCCTATAGGCATAAACCTTCACAGAAAATCCTTGTGTATTTGTACAGTTTCAAGGTTGTACATTAGATATATAAGGAAGGCAAGAGAAATGCATATAAAAATGTTGACACACAGAGCAACACCTCCCTTCTCATCGTTAGATTGTACTCTAGAAGGAAAAGATTATCCTCTGTTCTTTCTTCTACATTTAGTCTTCTTTCCCTGTTTAAGTTCAACAAGAGATCTGTTTTAGGAGAAAGCATTTGCTGTTTATAGCACCCTCTTGTAAACAAGTCATGTCACTGTTGATGTAATGTCATGTCTATAGGAAAGCTACACACAAAGGAAATTCCCACTGTTCAGAAAAACTCTCAGTCAACTCCAAAAGAAGGTAGATTTTATATAACAATACCAGTGCGGTTCTGTTTGCTTCTCTATTACATACCTTAACATACTAGATTAGATTTAGATTGCTTTAGTCACATCATTATGTTTCCCTTTCTGCTGAAAATATTCAAGTAGGATATAACCTTCAAAGTAAAAGAACCATTCTGTGCCAGAATGTAAGCTAAGCTTAGTTTTTCCAAGATAGAAAAAAAAAAAAAAAAAGAAAAACAACCTGGACAGAGAAGGATGATGCTATCTCTTCATGGGAAAGTCATGATTATGCCTTTTCGATGATATTTTATGTTCTTATTCCAGTATTTTTCTTTCTGACACAAATATAAATGTACCCGATTTTACTTGAAATGTGTGAATTCTTAACACTAAGCTCTTTAGCACTAGCCGCTGCCAACTGTGATCCATAAGGCAATACATATTTCAGTATGTATCTGAATGCGTTCGTAGCAGCATAAATATAATGGAAAACCAAAGCAAGTTGCTAAAAGAAAGAGCCTATTTATCTCACATGTTAGCAAACTATATACAAAGTATTGTATTTCACAATTTGGGCTTGGTAAATTCCTGTGTTCAGCACCACATCTTTTGATAATAACAAAGAGAAAACTACTCAGTAGTCACGGAAACGACTGAAGCTTCTGATTTTCAGTTCCGCGTGGACTTGTTATTTTAGATCCTGTCCCCCTAACGGAAAGACTGATACAAATGGATAATCTTTTCTTGATATTTTGTTTGCTTCCTGGTATTGACTAATCATATTGCTGTCTCAAAAAAGCCCTAAATTGGAGATTAGAAGATTGATGATTTTATGGTAGTTTTTATACTATTTTCTATGTGAGCCTGGACTCAGCTTAATTTGCTTGCATCTAATTTTCTCCTCTGTCATTTGAGGTTCCTAGTGATTTACATTTGCTGTTTTTAAAAGTCAAATGGACAGTACTTAACATTTTATTTTTTTTAGTGCTATTCTTCTTGACTAATGAACTATAAAAAGGCACTTTACATGTAACATTTCATTGAAAATAGTATTATCAACAAATATCACACAGTAAATTGATGAATGAAAGAGACCACTACTATAATTAGATTATAGCTACACTTTAAACTATACTTGCTTTACATTTTTATTCCATGTATTTTAGTATTTGAAGCAAAATGACAAACTGAATGATGTAGTTGTTACTGAACACCTACAATATTGTAATTTTCACAACAATATTCTTATTTTCATCAGACTGCCAGCTTTTGTATAACTAAGGATTGATTTATAAATATTTAGAACTATTAAAAAACGTTCTTGTGATGTAGACATTGTGATTTTGCTATTTCTACATTGGCCATAAGTAAAAATTTTTGGTGAATTGCTCTCTGTACAAAACGTCTATTGATGAAGAAATGATCAAATATTTACAAAATACAAAGATGTTTTCATACAAACTGAAAGAAACATCATTTATTCACTCATCAAAGCTCTTCATCAAGAGATGTTTGGATGAAATTTGTGGAACATTCCCATATGAATACTTGTATCTATCAGTCATCGCTGATTCTTCAACTAATCAATCACCAGACACAATAAACAAACAAAAAAGATAATGAGTACAGTTGCAACTAAAATTTAAAATTATCCCAGGCCGTCCAGGAAAGATAGTAAATGCATACAGCCCAGCACCTCAGGCAGCCAAGGCAGGAAGCACAAATGAGACCAAAAGCTCTATTCTAGACAGGTCAAGATAGCGTGAGTCTATATCAAAACCAAATTTTAACAGCAACAAAAATTACAGTGTTTGATCCTTGCCTGGAAATTGGTTCTTTTTAAAAAACAAAATAAAATGGAATGCTCATTCTGCTCTTACATATCTAGTCACTCATCTCTTTCACAGCCTGTCTTCATTAGAAAGGTCAATACTTCCTAGAGTCAATAAGAAAATGCAAATCTTAATCACCTAACAATACACTTATTTTTATTTAGTACAGGGTCTCACTACACAGATCGAACTTGTAGTGATCCTACTGTTTTCAGCCTCCCAAGCGCTGGGATTATAGGCAAGCCACCACACCCAGTCTCAGTCACTGTTTCAGTGCACCCCGGGGGAAGGGCTGGCACAGCACTAACAGTACACTTTTAGTGGTAGTAGGAAAATCATAGAAATCCTCAGAATATCAATTATCTCTTATATCAGCAGGTAGAAAAGAAAATATGGCAACTTCAAGTTGAAGATGGGGTCACCCTCCTCTCCTTGTCTTGTGTGGCGTTGGTACTGGATTTGTTCTGGCAGAAAGAGTCTATTGGTAACCTGGGTGACTTATTTTCATGAGCATTTATGAAGGTATGAAAATTGTGTTTAGAATAATATCAGGTCATGCAGAGTAGTGGAAATACAGCTTCATCAGATTAAATGAAGTATATCTCTGTAAAGATAATTGATAGAGTTGCAGGTATCAAATAAAAATTACAAACACTGTAAATATTATTTCCTGAAATACTTTTTCATTCAAATATACTTTAATTTTAATAAAAAAGTTGAGCATTTTATAATCCATAACTATTCTCAATAAATTTGACAAAATGACCTGTTATAAGATAGTAATGATACATATGGTCAGATAATTATTAGTAGTGATATTAGCTTAGTTTTTAGGGAAAAGTGGTATCAGAAAGACTTAGCAAATTAATCATTTACAAAAATAAACTCAAAATGGACCACAGACTTAAATGTGAAACAAAAAACTATAAAACTTGCAGATGAAGAGATGGAGAAAAACCTGACTGACCTAAAGTTGGACATTTTTTATACATTAGTAAAGGAACAATCCATGAAAGAAAAAGTTGATAAGATGGAAATTCATTAACCTTTTAAAATTCTGTAATGCGTAACATACTTTAAAAATTAAAAGAACTGAATCACAGAATGAGACAAAATATTCTGAAAACACATAACTCACATGGGACTGTTACCCCAAACAACGCAAAGAATGTTTAAAGCTCAATAAGAAAATACATTACCTGAAAAATGTCTCAAACATTTTAATATATAATTCAAATAGAAAATCTATAAAGGGTGAATAAGCACAGGAAAAGATTCTCCAAATCATATGTCATTAGAAAAGTTCAAATTATTGGCATCGTATTGTCTTAATTTGAACTTTTCACCAAAGGGGACAAAATCTGTAACACTGACACAGGAGTGGATACGAAGAACAGGAACTCTAATTACTGGTATAAATGCAGAATGAAACTACTACAGGCAACGAGGCATTTTGTTACACAGCTAAATCACATGATTTCATTACTTGACATTTATGTAAAGGAACTGAATGCTTACACCTTCCCTGAAAAAAAAAAAATGCTCATGAGTGTTTATCTTCATTCAAAGTTGACACAACTCAGAAGGAACAAACATGTCCTTCAGTGGAAGAACTAGTACAGCAATGGTTTATCTGAACAATTGGGATGGTATTAGTGCTAAAAAGAAACAAGCTATCAAGCTATGAAGAGATACAGGCAAAACTTGAATGCATATTACAATGTAAAAGAAGCCACTCTGAAAACTCATAGATGACATTCGGGGGAAAGCCAACTACGGAGACTGATTGTCAAGGACAGGAGCTGAGGAATAAATGAACAGATGGAAGACAGAGAAGTTTTAGAGCAGTTAAATTATGCTGTAGGATGAAGCCTGCTGAATAGATGCTCCTGTACGTAGAGGGAAGCCTAACGTAAACTATGGATTTGGGAACAATGATGTGTCCGTGCAGTTTCATCGGGTGTCACAAATACACAGGTATCCTGGAGGATATTATTGGTGAGGGAAGCTGTCCTTGTACAGAGATAGGTGGGGGCACACGACAAATATCTGTACCTTCTGATTGATTTTTCTGTGAATCTAAATCTTTTCTTTAATGTCTATTTGTTAGAAAAACTAATCAGATGCTCATGTATTTTTAAAGGAGAATGAAGTTTAATTATCCCTCTGAATACTTTGAATCACATTTTTGGGGGAACATGGAAATATTTGAATGTAAATATTCTAATATTACTGATTATGTAAAATAGTCGAATTGATTCTTTCGCTGATATGTACTATTATGATATTGGGTATATCTATATCAGCAAATATAGAAAGAACATATGGAAGTGTAATTGATTCAAGTTCATATTTAGTGTTTAGGTAAATTCTTCTTGCATAATTAATATGATTTCTCATATTAGAGAAAGCACAATAATTGGAGATAGATGAGACCCTTCAGGTGATGTAACGTTTTCTGTTTTAGAGATATAAAAAATGAATGAACACTGTATTCCTTCATTAGTCATCACTTTATGTATAATATTTTCTCCCCCATATAGTCTTATTATTCTGTGTTTTCTAATTCAAATGCTCCAATAACAAAAATGTATCATTTTTAAAAATTACAATGTATATGTATTCATATGTAATCTATGTAACATGTATGTGATATATATATGCACAATATGTAAGATATATGTAATATATAGCATGCTATATATGTATTAAAAACATTAAAATGATGCAATGACCAGAAGCCCTCACAATAAAGCAGTGGCATTGCTTCCCTTGATTTTGACATCCTCCTCCTCCGAGTCAAGAAACAGATCTGAAAGTCCCCAACTAATAACCATGAAAGCCCCAGCCCTGAGACGATAAGCCCTAAACTGACACGATTTGAATTTTTATCATTGAATTTTTAATTCTTTCTCTTTTTCAATAAATTCATCCCATCTGATGACTTGTGCCCAAAAAAATGAATGCAACGCGGACAAAGCCCTTACACACGTCAACATGAAAATTACAAAAGCCAAAGGGATAAAGAGATTGAAACACTTAATTGTGAAATATTAATAGAAGTGCTATTTCTTTAGTCATTCCCTTCCCTCCTTGGAGGATAAATTTCTTTTTCATGTACCAGATAACCTTTAAAGAGATGCATCTTGCATTGCATAGAATGCTGTAAAAAGCAGGCTGTCTATATGATTCACCTAACTATATTCTGTTCTCTCCACATTCACTTGAAATGACAGCAGTATGTGATTCTTGAAGTCAAAGGAAATCCACTGCCTGAAAAGTAATAAAAGCCATCCAGACCTGATTAGTGCTCAAATATTTGACTGCTCTCTCCCTAGAACCCTAATCTCACTTCATTTTAACAGGAGCAACAACCCTAGGGGTTCCTTGGATGGTAATGATGTCATAGTCCCAAGGGCAGATGTGAAGGGAAGCTGGGGAGTCAGCCTTGATTGCAACGCACAATACGAGCTGTTGCTCTCTGTGAATTTTGACATTGCCCTGGAATAAAGAAAGGAGTTTGTTCTAAGCCAACCTGGACAAAGCAATATTCAATATTTAATTTCTAAAAGCAAAAGTCCAAAGTCCCATGGCTCCAGGAAGGCTAACAATTCTGTCTCTAGTTAGGCTGTGAGGACCAACTGTCAAACTCAGAACTAATTTGGCTATAAAATATGGGGAATTTATTCAGAAATATGTATAAATCCCAAGGCTATGTTTTAGAAATAGAAACATGAATACAGTATGGATAATTTTTAAATTGCAGAAATACAACAATCTCTATGCTACAATGATTCACTAGTGGATATTCTGGGTTTTACATGATGTTGAGCTAAGTGAATTTTATTTTCATTAAAGTATATTTTCTTAGGAGAAAATACAGCTAAGTGCGATAATAATTAATTGTTCAAGTTTTCTTTTCTGAAATTGATGTATATTCCTGTTCAAGTATCATTTATTCGAAACCAATAAAAATCTACATAAATGTTTGATGGAGATTTAGTATTATTAAGTATTATTTAAAATAATGATGCACACACACACACACACACACACACACATATATGTATATATATATATATGTGGTTAACATAGGACTCTAATACAAAGCTATTATATAAGTACTATATTAAATGCATCAAAATACTGAAATGCATTGATGTTTGAACCTTCATACGGGCATTCCATGCACTGGACAATGCCCTTTTGCATGTGTGATAGGCAGGATTTCCCTCCTGGAACACAAAAAGCTTATGAAGCAGATGTTGTCTTTGTTCCTGTCAGCAGGGCTTCATAGTTCACTTGTATAATCCTCTGGCTTTACTACAGCATAATGGTTTCAGACACATTACCTGTGCACGACTATACTGTTGAGGGCAGAAAGACAGAAAATTTAGGATTATTTCTTCACATCATTTTAATTGCGTTCCAAAAATAATATAAATAGATTCACCTCCTTGATATCACTGAACTCCTTATGATCTTATTGATTTGGTACTTCAGACATACTAAGTGACAAGGTAGCATTTAATCAGATTAGCTATGCAAAGATGAAAATTGGCCATAAAAATAGGTATAAAACTATTGCATAATAGTGTTGGAGACTTGCTACTTGTAGTTGTTACATATCCATGGATGTGCTGATCTGTTTATGCTGCAAAGAGCAAGCTCACAGCAAAACCTTGAATTTATAAGGGGCTCAGTATGTGTTAGATGGCTGGTGGTGCTGGTAATTTTAAAGCCACCATTTAACCTAAAGGAAAAGGTATGCAATTTGAGTGGCTTAAAGCTCTCGAAAATGAAAAGGTCATTCATATCAGCAAATACTCGAGCATAGTAATATATGTCAGGAAAGGAAATTTGAGTTCATACTCTAGTGGCAGTCGCAGACATATGTAAGTTACCAAAGGACATATTACATTAAAAATGTCACATCATTTTGTCTGTTTTGTTTGACACAGGTTCTCACAGCTCACGCTGACCTTGAATTCATTATGTCCTGTAGGCTAACATTGAATTTGTGGCAATTCTGCTTCAGATTCACAAGTGCTTGGATTACAAGCTTGCACCATCACACCTCACCACTGTTACATTATTGTAAACATTAAAAAATACCCTGCAAAAGCAAGCACAAATACAATGACTGCAGGAGGCTTATTGATGCAAAGGTAGGCACAATGGCATGGGACTTCTAGATTAGGATTACAGCTGAGAAAATGAAATGCAGAGGCCGAAGCCACGGATAAACTGGAGGGAGGCTTTAAAAGTGATGGAACGCTCTCAAGTTTTAAGTCCTGAGCTTATGCTGTGTTGGGTGGAAAATAAACATTAAGACATGACAAAAGACTCCTAGAAATAAGTGAAATAGATCACGGACTTCCTAGTTTAGACAGCAGAAGGAATGGCAGCCGTGCAGAACAAAAGGAATGAGTGTATGATCAAGAAAGTAGCAGTAAAAATAGGAAGGGGAGACAGAGGTGAGACAAATGCCCAAGTTCTCAAGTATCCGTAGGTAGAAAAGGGAAAGAATCTAGACTGTACATTGAATGAAAGTGAGGAACTCAACATGCTTAGACAGCTTCGTGTACACGACAGAGGGAGGGGGAGTTGATGAGGAATATGAAATGGACACAGGATGGAAGACGTGAAGGAAAAGCAGGCCATTCAGAGCAATGATTTCAGTGGCCCCCTGCTGGGTCACTGGCCCCCCTGATGGTGAGGGATCCTAATGCAAGGCCCTGAAGGGGCCTCAACTTTCACAGCATCTGACAGAGGCTTCACAGTCCATGCGTTTCCTTTTTTGACCCCTGGCTCTTCCAGCTTCCACTAGGTGAGGATATAGCCTAGAAAGTACTAGCTCAGAAGAGGAAAATGTACTCATCAGGTACCAAACATGCCAGCATGTTGACTTGAGTTGTTTAGGCTTCTAGTCATGTGAGCCAATGCATTTGTGTTTATAAGTAATTCAATCTGTAGTATTTTGATATACTAGTAAAGAAAGGACTAAAGTTTAATAACCTTGCAGGAAAATTAATATGCAGCTTTGGCCCAAACATCAGAGAAAAGATCAACACTTAAGCATTTCCCAGGACAGCAGAGTTAACTGTGAGGCTGTAGGATTTGGCAAATGTTAGAGAAAAAAGAGATCCAGGAGCCCCAGCATTACTGAAACCCGCTCTTACAGTTATCACACACCAGCATCTGTCTCAGTCCTGGTGTTTTACACAAATATGCAGCAATAGCCTCAGTTTTAACATGTCCCGTCTCTCCATACATCAGAGTCAACATGTGCAAAGAGTTTATATTCATTTGCTTCACATTTCACTCTCCACTGCTTCAAACCTAAATTGGAACACATCATGCCATTCATTCTCAGGAGATTCTCCACTCTCATGTCTGTGCCTTTCCACTTGTCGCTCTTCAAGGACTCATCTTACATCATTCTCTGTAGAACAGCCTCTCCCAGAGGCTCAGAGAGGCTCAATCCACAAGGCTCCTGCTGGAGAGGACCCTTCCGCCATTCCATGGGACGAGCCCTGCTCGCTCTGTGACTCTGGCTACTAATGCTTTATATTTTAGTGACACTTTGCATCCCATTATTTGTATGTTTTCAAGTTCATCTTCTGTCACTACCAGCACGCAGCTCCACAATGTCTGAGACTTTCTTTGCAGTCGCTTTTGCATGCACACATGGTCTAGTTCTACAAGTGCTGCGCCTGACCCGTAGCAGGCACGTGATAAGGAGTGATTAAAAAAAATATATAATGAATTCGGGAAAGTGGAAACAATATAGGAAGACTGACGACAGCAAGAGAACTGATAGTGTGGGATTATTACTGAGATAAGGAAGGAAAAACATTAAGGAAGATAAGAGGTCAGTAAACTGAAAGCTCTGAAAAATAAAGATTGGGCAAATACTGAATGACTGTGGAGAAAATAGTTTCTGTAAAGCCCGGAAGAGGCGGACTAGACTTAGGAGGTTAAAGGCTAGGACGATCTCCTCCCACAAATTTCCTTGATGAAAGATAGTAAGTGGAGGACCAAGAATCTGAGGAGGTAAAACAAACAGAGATAAAAGAGAGAGCTTAATTGATAAAGTAACACTGAAAAGAAGGGTGATGCGATGTGAAGACGCTGATTAGGATTTCAGACTGGGAAGGAGCAGGTGCAAGTGTGTCCTAAGGTTTTTAAAAGAAGAGAAGATGTAGACCATAGTATGTTAGGGACATACAGCCACACCAGGCATAGTGGAACATGCTTGCAATCCCAGCGCTTGGGAGGCTGAGGTGGGAGGACCTCTGCGAGTTCAGGGCCAGCCGAGGCTACAAAGTGAGTACAAGTGCCAGCCTAAACTGTACAACAAAACTCTGTCTCAAAAAGACAAAAAGTATATATATATATAGTTTACAAGTAAGACAGAGTCAGCATGGCTCCCTATATTTTCTAGGCACATTAATTAGTGAGATTTTAAAACTCAAGCAAGGGGGGTGAGGTGGAGTAGTACAGCTCTTCATACAGAATAAAAGAATTCAGATTGGATATGATTGTGAGTGTCTGTGATGCCAGGTACCCAGGCAGTGAGACAAAGGACCTCTTTGTACTTTGAGTTTGAGACCAGGCTAGGCTACAAAGAGAGACCAAGTCTCAGAAAAAGAAAAATGATAGATAGAACTGGATCCAATGTCATAATCATTTGTTTTGTTTGTTTGTTTATTTATTTATTTATTTTTAATGTATTTGGTAGGCGGGTCTCACTATGCAACTCAGACTCATAGTGATCCTGCTGTTTTCAGCCTCCCCAACACTGAGATTACAGGGATACGCCACCTTGCCCAGTCTCATTGGCTGGTTCAGTGCACCTGGGGGGAGGGCTGGAGCAGCATGGGGGGCTGGGAATTGAACCCCAGTCCCTGACCTTGCCTAAGCAAGCTCTTAGTCTGCTGAGCTATCTCGTTGGCCCTGCTTTTGTTTTACAATAAGGCTTCACTCTCATATTAAGCATATTACCTTAAAACTAGCATGATTCTGCTGACCAAGAGAATGTTTAACTGCGGAGAAAGTAATTGGTAATTTTAAGTATGCTGATATTTATTGCCAACCAACCAAGCACGCATTCATTCACACAAAATACATTGCTTTAAAAACTGAATGTTAATTTGCATACAAAGTAGGCATCTTAGAAACATGCTTAAAATAAAACATTAAATAAAAAACTATATACAGATATTTTCTCTTAATTCAATGAGAAGAAAGATTTGTACTAATAGTGTTTGGACAGGATATCATGTCTGCATCTTGTACTATGAATAACCACTATGAAGACAACAATAGGCAATGTAATAATTATTGAAACTGTCCTACTAATTGTTTTGGAAACTGTCTCATTACTATTTGTTTCTCAATAAAATTAATAAAAATAAATAAAAAACTAGACCAATTAACAGTCCAATTTAAGTTAACGAATGTCATCCATGGTAATAACAATTTTACAATAAAAATTTTAATTTTAAGGCATATGAGATTTGTTTGGAATATTCTTTACAATGAACCACTAAAAGTTTTTCCTCATTTCAAGTCTGGTCCGTGCTTTGGAGCAACTTTATTTTGCAGTATATTTTTTGTAGCAGCTAAAAGCCCAGTTCTTTTGCTAAAAATATTTGGAAAAGAGACCAGTTTACAGATAAGTTCTCTTGGATTTGCTTGAAGGATTTTAATAGAAAAATAAACTAATATAAATGTAATGTACTCTAAAGATAAGTTTCTAGTTGGTACAGATACATATATCCAACTGTAGCAATAATACTCATTTAATTTTCTTTCCCCTATGGCCTTAGTAATTCCTATTACATTCACTTTGACCCTGAAAAAAATTAGGTAAATATATATTTGTAACTTCTATCGATATCATTTTTTCTGTCTTTGTGTAAAGCCACCCAGTATGGACAATTAATTAAAGGAATAAGCCTAGAATTATCTGACTTGCCAAAAGAGGGGTTTCTCAACCCTGGGTTAAATCATGCAATAAAGCTCAATCATTTATTGACTAAGAAAAGTAGTAAATTTACTATTGTAATATCTTATACTTGTAGTGTAAAGCCTAAGATGGGGGCTGAGGAGATGGCTTAGTAGGATAAGCGCTTGACTGGCAAACGCAAGGATCTGAGTTCAATCCCCGGTTCTGAAAAAAAAAAAAAGCCTAAGAAAACCAGGTTACATCATTTTGATTTAAAAATATCTACAAATTGTAGATATTTCCTCATAGAGGAAATTCTCTATATATTTTGAAGAAATAAAAATGTTTTGATTTTAATGGATTGAACTACGCCTTACCCAAAATGGAAAAACACTGTACAGCACAAGGAAAGGGTGGTGTCACACTGGACAACAGACACACTGGCTATCCTGTGTCCTGTGTCCATGAGCTAGTCCAATGTAGACCAGCACTTTAACCTTAGATCTCAATTTATGTGTTTAAAATACTTAAAATGGTTATCTCTGGGCATTTTGCTGATAAGCAAAGTAGATAATGTATGTATAACAATCTGAAAACTGTACACACCTGCATAATGTCGATCAGGATTAGATGCCAGCTTCCTCTCGAGAAGCCGTAGGTACATCTGTGGCATTATGAACCACTTGTGACAAAGATGGTACAGAAGTCACAGTGAGAGCGTAGAAATTAAATTAGTTCTTCAGTGTAAAAAGAGCGTCGTAGAGCATAATTTCATCAGTTCAACAGTACCTTAGCAACGAAACATGCCAGTGGACCTAGCAAAACAATTTGAGATTCAGCTACATGAGTTAAAAAGCAAGAGAACTGACAGTGAGTGGCCCAAATAGTTTTAAGCTTGTGTTCTATCAGCTTATTACTGCAGACTGAGGAGATTAACTAGACTTGAACATTTGAATATAATAATGGCCAAGAAAAATCATTCTTCTCATTGCCTTAATTCAGAATTTCTGTATTTTATTAAGGTATCTTAAAACTTGCAAGTTAGTATTTTAAGTTAAAAAATGCCTGTGCTTGCCTGCATGCGTGTGGGCACACGTGCGTGTGTGTGTGCGTGTGTGTGTGTGTGTGACGTCATCTATTTCATCTGTTCTTTTCGGTACTTAATGTGAACCCAGTTATTCCTGGCATTACTGTTTGTATCCACAATGCAGAGCAAATTTTGCAGCATGTTTATGTGAAGAAGCATCGTGGTGGGTGCTTTAGCAATTATTTGAGTCTCTGCCAAATAACAACTCAGATATAAGGAAAACACAACGCTGGGTTTAAATTCAGTCTGGATTCTCTGCTCTACACTCCTATACCCACGAAGATTTGCAACATTTGAGCATAGTTTTCAACACATAGACCAAAATATTTGTTATGTCTGCGTTTACATAGGTGAGGTAATAGTGCTCCACAAGCTCTCCGCGCATGCAAAGACTAGTTCCACTATTTTGCCTGGCTTGACAGGCAGTGACATGGTAAAGCAGCTGAAAGAACAATCAAGCGACTTGATTGCCCGGAGTGGAGAGCATCACCTGTTTCCTCTCGCTAGTCCGCCCTAAACTCCCACTTCAACTTAATCTACCCATCAATCAAACCTATCTTACAAAACAAGTTTGTACATTGGATCTGGCAGAATTATTGAGTGGCATTCTACAAAAGAAGAGAATCAAGATCACAAACTCAGTGTTATTTTGTACTACCCACATTTATTTTTTTCTTTCCTTAGACATAGGTTGTTTTGAGTTTTTTATTGCATAGCACTTGAAATTCAGAAATCAAATTTTGGTTGTTTTAACAGAATCCTAATTTAGAAGTCTGAATATATCATATTTTCTACTATTTACTTATAAAAACTGTTTTTCAAACTGATTTATGGTACAAAGGAATCTATTTGAAAGTATTTTTCTTGCCTGTTCTTAGATGGAATCAGAGATATGAAGTAAATTAAAATTTCACAAAATGACACACCTGTATAAAATGTGTCAATGTGCTATGAATATTATATTATTATTAATTTATTTATTTATTTTGCAGAACCAGGGATTGAACTCAGATCCTTGCATTTGCCAGGGAAGCACTTATTCTTGCCAGGGAAGTACTTGCCAGGGAAGCCATCTCCCTGGCCCCTATTTTTTATTTTAAAGAAAATATTAAAAACAATAGAAATGAGGGCCCTGGGAGATAGCTCAGTAGAATAAGCACTTGCCTGGCAAGTCCAGGGTCCTGCATTCAATCACTGGTACGACCCCCCCAAAAAATAATAATTGAAATGATACAGAATTTAAAACAAGATAAGAAATAATGGTTCTTATATTGCATGCTGTTATTTTCAAAATAGTTGTATATTTTAAAGACATTTTAACATAAGATTATGATTCCTTTAATTATCATTTTTCTCAGTGCAACTTTATTTTATTTTTAACATATTCTGAGGGTTGCTAAATTATCTTAATTACTAAGAAAGATGACCTCTATGCACACAAAAAAAATAAATTCAGGATGTGTATTTTCTACTTCTGTATGAAATTCCATACCTAAAAGCCTTCTCAGAAGAAACAAATGCCCTTTGATGGTGAACTATTTTTCACTATTATAAAAGCTTAAGAATTTGTTGAAACCTCACTGTATATTAACATCATATTTCAAGCTATTTAAGAAAAATCAGCTTGATCATCACAATTTTTACCATAAAATGTTACACTATAATAAATCAAAGTAGTATATATGGAGGCAGATGGACTGCACCCGGTGTTGGCATTGCTGCTTGATGAGCATTTGCGAGCACCAAAATCTATGTGACTCTCTAACCTGTAGGAATATAAGGAGCCGCACACAACAAACAGGAGAAGAAAATTCTGGACGTATTAAGGAAGAGGGAGGAAGGCAAGCTAGCATCAACTTATATCCAACAGTCTATTGTCATGTTCATTAAAAAAAACGTGAAATGGGACAATAAAGACCAACACAAGTGAAGGAAGAAGTAAGTGTCCATTAAATTCCTAGTAAGGACATTTTGTTTTACTAGAGTAGGAATTTTTTGTAATTTGTTTGCTTTCTTAATTGTCTTTTAAGGAAAGCAAACACAAAAACAAAAACAAAAACAAAAATCTGGGTATGGAGCACAGGCCTGTCAAATCCTAACACAAAAAGGCTGACACAAGGGGATCTCAAGTTTGAGCCCAGCCTGGGTAACTTAGTAAGACCGTACTTAAAAATTAAGAAAAGGAAAATAAGCTGTAAAGGTAGCTTAGTGTATTGGTTCTAGGGGGAAAGGACAAAAAATGAAAATATTCTAGTCAAAATATCATTAAATGACTGGGGAGATGGCTCAGTAGATAAGTGCTTGACTGGCAAACACAAGGATCTGAGTTCAATCCCCGGTTCTGAAAAAAAAAATCATTAAATGATGTAAGTTTGTGGGGTTTTTGTTATATCAAATATATTTTTAAGTTTTCATGAGTGTAGCCCTCTAATGCTTTATCCTTAATTTTTCATTCTACTAATCTTCTAGATGACATGAACAACTGGGATGTACAATATCATATATTACACTGAGTCTAATGATATCATTGTAATTAAAATATTAATTCCTAAAACAGAAATTTATAAGAAATATCTTCTAAACTACACATAGTGAATATCTTTCTTTGATAAAATTTGTACAGCATGAAGTCACAAAAATTATATTTATGGCTAAAAAATGAAAGATTTTCCTTATTATTGTAGTTGTTATTTTTTATACTATTGATGCATTTAGTACACTATTACACACAATTTCTTGATAGTGAATACACTCATAACTGATTTAGAAGCTCATGGTATTTTTCTTTATCTCTTTAGTAAATCATATTATTTTAAATCAGGTTAAACAAAAGTGACCCACACAAAGCTTTATTTAATTTATATAGAATTTATAATGTAGGTTGTCTGGCTTTGAATGGCTGCTAGTATATTAAAGACATTGAACTTTGAAGAGAGAGAAAAAAAATATAAGACTTCACATAGCCCAGGCATTTTGTTGAAGATGTTTCCTCTGAGCAAAAATATCTAAAAGCTATTAAAAACAACAAAATAAAGATTTTATTTCTTACATCTTATGTAAAATTGACTGAACTAGAATCTGTTAATGAAGGTCAAGTAGAGAAGTATCCTTGAAAAGATCCATTTGTTGTTTCCAACACAATGAAATAATACAAATTAAATAGCCAAGATTATTTTATATCTTCCATTAAAAAGAAATGCCTATAATAACTTCCATTAATTATGTCAGAAGTTTATATACAACTTTAGAGATGTCTAGTGATATATCTAGTAGTGAAATTAAATCTTTTTATGTATTAGAGGTAAGAAAAGAATAAAGAAATTATGTCAAATTATTACTTATGATTATATTCAAGTCATGGTTATATACCAGATTAATATCCTATCTTCTCTGATATTTTTATATGCTTGAAAATTTCCATTATAAAAATAAAATGAAAAATCTGTGCAGTGATGAATTAGGCCATTTGTGTTAAGACTGAGCAAAAATTTAAGTATTTTTGCCATGTCTGGTGAAAACATAACAAACCAAAAACTATTGATCAGTCTTGTAGTTAGTGTCAGCAGTGTCCCTCAGGGAAACATAAATGTCTGATAACATAAAGTGTATCTAATCTCTAATCCATACAGCTAAGAATTTTAAACCTTTAAATTTTTAAGCCTTTTTACTGATTCTGACCATTCTAATTGTTTAGGCAAAATATAGCAGAAAGTAGAAATATATTCCTACAAAATATTAGTTATTTAAAAAGCAAATGAAGTCCTCCATTCCAAATCAATCATACCAAAAAAAATTTTTTGATGTAAGATAAAAAACTAGAATAAGCTCTAGGAATATACCTTTGAAAAATAGATACAAAGATCATTAATATTCAAAGTGACAACACTGACGTGCTACAAGACCATGAGTCCTAACAATATAAGTAGCTTTGTGTATTTTATTAAATATATTTGTAAGACACTAAGATTTCTTTGTAAAAGAATAAGCAACAAACACTGAATGGCATAGTATTAAATTATGCCAAATATCTTTCCCCAAGCATCCTCTTCAGTAAAGTCTATTTTTTATTTCATTAGGCAACATTTTAGTTCCAATATTCAACATTTGTGGTTTGTGAAAAACAAGTTCAGTGCCTGTGGACTTGGGATAAATGGCAAATAGATTTAGAAATTTCATCCAGAATTCCAGCTCCTTTACTGCCCTCCAGGGAGACAGCTTTCCCCTCTCCAGCACCACTGTGGCTGGAAGCACATTAAGAGACGGTGCTTGAAAATGCTGTGCACTTGGTACCTAAACGGTGCTGCTACTCTAAGGG
>NW_004524682.1:2219518-2221198 GCF_000260255.1 Octodon degus
ATGTTCTCTGCTGTGAAATATCAATGAAAGTAGACATATTTTTCTGAATATTTTTAAAATTTTATTTTATGTATTTGGTACAGGGTCTCACTGCACAGCTCAGACTCATAGTGATCCTCTTGTTTTCAGCCTCCCCAGAGCAGGGATTACAGGTGTGCGCCACCACGCCTGGACTCAGTCCCTGGCTCAGCGCGCCCGGAGGCAGGGCTGGAACAGCTTGTGGTGGCTGGGATCCCCTGGTCCCTGCTCTTGCCAAAGCAGGCACTTTAATCCGCTGACCTATTTTACCAGCCCAAGGTAGACATATTTTGAAATTCCTTTCAAGGTCTGTTTTTTTGAAAGTTTCAACCATCTCCCACTCATAGCACCATTCCTTAAATGTTAAGTTGCAGCATAGCTGTTAATGAAATAGATTCAGGTTAACTTTTAGCTCCTCTACCGGAAGTGCTGTGACAGGGAATCAAACGGAAAGCGAGCGCTTCAGAATACCGTACAACTGGAAGATCTTGGAACTCGTTTTCCTAGGGTAGCGGGGGAAAAGGTCACACATACGTTCTATTTGATTCTATTTTGACAGGGTGAAGTGGATCACCAAAACCACAGCTCATACATATTTAAAGAGGCAAGAAAGCACTCCTTTGGAGCTACAGCTTTAAGTGCTTTGTACACCAGATGTCTGCTTTTTAATGGGTCTTCTTATTTAGGAAATGAAAATGAAATTAGGAGTGGACCACATTTTCCCATAGAACAAATGTGCCTATCACACGAAGCAAATGGACGTACTGCCGCTGTGTCTCACCACCAGCTTAAAATAAAGGACAAATTGCTTAAGTGGGAAAAATAGCTTCCCAAAGCATTTCAGAAACTTTTGTCGTGGATGTTTGCATAAAGAGATATAGCTCAAAGCAGCAGTTGTTTGCAAATAATGAAAAGAATTAGAGGAAGATACACCAAGAAAGAAAGCATGAAGGGTAAACAATTTATTTTGTGAACCAATTCACTCTTACTTCAAGTTTAACTGTTTTCTGTACTGAACATATGCATCTCTGTTTTGAAATGTAACTCCTGCAATAATTTCCTGACCTTTCATTACTCGGTGCTTTTCATTGTGAAAATTCCCTATTCTTTTCAAAGTCTGCAGAAAAGTTATTGGTATCCTGTAGTCCTTCAGCAAAGCACATGCTCCAAGAAAGTAAAATTAAAGAACTGGAATTGAGAACATTATCTAAATGGAATTCTTCCTATTGACAATGTGACAATGGAGTAATAACAATGAAGTAATATTGTGTGTGTGTGTGTGTGTGCACACGCGCATGCACATGGGTGTATTTATGTAATGTGTTACTGGAAATGGAACTAAAGCCCATAATATTGAGCTTTGCTCTCCTGTCCTTCTTAATTTATTTTTCTGATAGAGGGTCTTGTTAAGTCCCTAACTTTCCCAGGCTGTAGTAACACTTGTTAGCCCCCTTGCTTCAGCTTCCCAGAGTGCTAGGATTACGGGCATGCGTCACCACACCTTGCTGAGCTACAACAGTATATTTGTATAGCAGATTTTGGATGTGATCTATAGGTAGTGATTTGAAATAGATATAATTTTTCTAGTTAGGTTATTGATAAAGAAAAATAAAGTAAAATAGCATATTCCACTGGGGTATCAATTTACATTTAAACAAATAT
>NW_004524682.1:2221463-2222937 GCF_000260255.1 Octodon degus
TATCTATCTATCTCCTGGGAAATCCTATTGTTTTCTTCCTGCTCAAACAGTTCTGTATTTATATGTATCAGTCAACCAAAACTAGACTTGATGTAAAGTGGTCATTGAGTCCTTTTTATTTTGTAGAAACTTTGTTCAGTGAATTATAATATGGTCATGTCAACACTGGGGGATGGAGATTGGTGAGGAGAGATGGAGGGACACCACAGCAGGCACACCAGACCACCAGAAAGACTGGATCGTCTGAAATCTGATGGCAATGCTCACCTTCTTTCTTGTGCCCTAAATCAGAGGCACATCCTACCAGTTGATAACAAAAGCCTTTTCTTACTATCTTAAATTAGTTGAAGGTGCATTTCTGCTGTACTTTCTAAAGGACTACCTTCTTGTGTCTACCTTGAAACTGGTCTAATGATGATGTTTCAGCTTATAGGGCCTAGCGGTGGAAAGCAGCAGAGCACTGAGGCTCCTGGGAACAAGTACATGAGAAATAAGAACAGCAGCACCTCAGGAAGGGAGAGCTGCGGGTCTTCATGTTGCTGATGTGTCCCTTGTGGAGTATGCATAGTGCATATAACTCGAGATACACAGGACAGCTATAAAAGTGTATCAACTTTCAATGCTAACTTTGAATTCATAATACACATTACATTTTCTATGAATTTATTCCACCTGTTTATTTCATGACTGAAGATCTGTTATTTGTTCTATACAATGCAGTAATACTTAACAAGCAAGTGAAGCAATAATTAATCTTTTTCTCAAAAAGATGAATGGGGAAATCTGCTGTGTAAGACTGAGAGTTCATTAACGTCTAAATGATAAAAGAGATCCTAATCTCTCTTCATTACTCAGATGACATTAGTTACACCTACTATGAAAGTTTATTCATAACTTACATGATTTTAAGTAATTTTCACTGGACGATTCAATGGTTCAACTAAAGATTAGGAAAAACGTCCATTTAATCATCCTGACAGAAGAATGCCTTTATTTTTTAACAAATCACTTATAATTTCTATAAAAATATAATTGCACTTTTTAAAATAGCAGAGGCAGTAATATCCTAATATTTTATATTTACTGGAAAATGACATATACAAATGAACACTTTATAATATGTAAGACACTGACTTATATGATTAAGCTTGAGTTAAATAATGACTTTATAGCACCCTCATAAGGACAATTTCTAGGAGAATGCACAGATTTTTCAATTGAGGTCAAAGGACAGCATGTGATTATAGAGATTGTACAATTTGTATAAGTGTGCTAGCATGTATTAGAAAGCACATTCTAAACATTTCCGGTTATCACCTGTACTTTTGATTGGCTATGACTTCATTAATTAGTAATAAACTAAAGGACTTGTCTTCAGTTCAAACCAATGAGTCTATCTTTTTCAGATATATTTGAAGTTATTTAATTTGAAAGGTCTGGAAAGAGCTTACTAAATTTTGTATTTATTATAGAA
>NW_004524682.1:2224768-2230113 GCF_000260255.1 Octodon degus
CCCGGTTTAGGTGCTGGCACGGTGTGTCTGGGGTTCCAAGACCAGCAATGCATGTGATACTGAGGATGGAACCCAGATCCTGGTGTTTGACAGGCAGGTGCTTAGCTCTCCAAGCTGTCTACCCGGCCCAAATAGAGTTAATGTAAAAATATTTCAATTTTACAATTCCAATCAAAATCATAATTTTGATGTATTTACTATAAAATAAAGGTTAGGTAAAATTGATTGTGACTGTGACTACTGTGAGTGCCTGAGTGAATTTTTCTATGTCACTGAATGTTTATGCTTTAGGATAAATTGTTCTAAACCAGAGAAGTACTAAGTGCACCATTAATCCTGAGATCTCAAATTCTTCCTAAAGATTAGAACTCTGATGAGAGACAAAGGATTTGGGACATGTGACTTGATAACTAGAAAAACAGCACAAAGCACATACTTTATATTCTTTAAAATTGTACTTTGTGCTACCAAATATATTAATTAAATAGACATATGGCTTATATTTAAGTAAGTTTATTCAAATTAGACTCCGTAACTTGCTATTACAAAATATCTGTGAGATCAGTCGATGAATAGTATATATACTTATGCAAAAGCTGAAGAATATTGCACTGTATGTAGAGTTTCTATTACTATATTTTAAAATGCTAAATAATATGTTAGAGATAGTATTAAAATTGTAATTATTTTCATGTCAAGAAGACCAAGAACTATAATTACCTTATTCCAAGAGAGGATAGTTTAAAAAATTGAAGATATGTATTATTGTTTTCATGACTTGAATTTTGTTTCTCAAAAAATATGGTGATATTCTAAATGTTAGTATTTATATATGTAACTTCATTTAGAAAAGTCAATTCAGAGGTCATCAAGTTAGGACAAAGTCATACTGAGCAGAACAGAACTTTCACTCACTATGACTGTTGGTTAGGGCTAGCCTAACCAATCTCCAAATGAAGTTCCTAAAACCAAGGAACATCAAAGTTTACTAAAAACTAGAAAAGACAGGGAAGTTTCTGAATTCTAGAGGAATTAGAGGAATACTGCTATGGAACATTTTGATTTCAAATCTTGAGTGTCCAGATCTATAAGAGAATAAATTTCTGCTGTTTTAAGCTTTTCATTTTACAATAATTCTTTGCAGTAGCTTCAAAAAGTAATACTATACACCACATACTGTACACCTGCTCTTATGAACACTTCACATATGGGAAATCTGGGTATAATTTATTTTATTACTTTGAAGTCAAAGTCTTCATCAATAACATTTTTACTTATAAACTGGAAAAAAGTAACTTCTTAATAAAATACTTTATCAAATATAAATTTAGACATATGATAGACTGGTGGTGTGAATACTTTATCAAATATAAATTACTTTATCAAATATAAATTTAGGCATATGATAGACTGTTGGTGTGAATCATATATTAGCTTTCCCACTGCTGGTCTCAATAACTGATACTCACAACCTAAAGGATAAAAGGTTTAATGTGGTCCATATATTAAAGGACTCATTCTGTTCATGACTGGGTCCAAGAGAACCCATCATGATGGCCAAGGAGAATGGAGCCACGCCGCTTAGCTCACAGCACTGGAAGCACAGCGAGAAAGCAGTGCTGGAGAGGAGGGGCAAGAGACCTGACGTGCCCCCAGGACCATGAGCCCCCAGCTCCCACACACCCACTCAGGAGTATGCTCTACCAACCCTCAGGCAGATTCCAAAGCTATTCAGATTGACATTCCCATATATCTTCCACAATCAGGGCACATTTCTACCTCCCTGAGTTCTGGTTAGTCATATTGCTCAGTCTTGGACATTTTTTTTTTTTTTTTCCGGAACCAAAGATTGAACTCAGGCCCTTGCGCTTGGTGAGCAAGCGGCAAGTAGAACTGAGTTATCTCCCTGGCCCCTTGGACATTTTTCTAGAAAAGCAATTTGAACAATTAGTGTTGGATTTTCTTGTAGCTATAGACACAATTACCATTATGGAGGGAATGCTAAATTATGTAGTTCATTGTCAGGTTAGCCACTCAACAATCAAACTTCAATAATGAATGAACACAAGAAAATTGTGTATTTTGAAAAACTTAGTAACAGTTTTTTATATTTATTGGAATTTAAGACAAATCTCATCTAAAAAGTACAGAAAAAACTGATTCAAATATACATTTATTTAAAATTGTGAACTCCTTCATAGAAAGCAGCATGACAGGTGACAGAGCTATTGTCACAAATACATTCCAAAGTTATTTCATATATATACTTAGTGGGTTTTTCCTTAATTCTGTGTCATTTTACTAGATTGCCAGCACAGATAGTTTGCGATTAAAATAAAATGTGTTATTATGAAGCCACAATTTTCTACTAAAAAATGCAGTATGTTTTGGTTGTATCCCTCGAAAGTAATGTTAAGATCCAAGAGGCTGTAGGAAATTGTTAGGAGTAGTCATAAAACATACGTCTGGGTAAGAACAGAGTAGATTCATTGTTGATCATACAGGTCTAGTTGCTCCAGTGCAATCTTTGCTGAAAAAAAGCCAAGTAAGCTTGTTTGGAATCCACAATTCCATGTAGGTCTCCAATATATTTTAAATATCTAAGATTGTACACCTTTCTTATTTACTCTGTATGGAAAGTAGATTTACTTCTATTTGTATTTCTTTCATGAGGTTAAAGACTGACCAAACATGGGACCATAAATTATCATAAAACACAGAGTGGTCAAAACATGGACTTTATTTCAAATTACTTTTTTTCAAGAGGAGAAAACAGTGCATCACGGCTGAGAACAAAAGCTTTGAAAGCCCTGTGGCCTTGGGAATGCCTATAACCCATCTGTACTGCAGTTTGCCCATCTACAAATAGGGATGAGCGCAAGTTCCATCTCACACAGATACACTGAAGACTAAAGACCACAAAACACAGTTAATTCAGTTCCAACAGTGGCGGTGTAAGCTGTGTTGTCAATACAATTACAGTCTTGAAGCCTCTTTCAATAAAAATGTGAAGCAGCAAGAGAAGGGAAAAATGAAATATATGTAAATAATAAATTGGTATTTGCCATCTTGAAAAGAAAGACAAGTTTGATTGAGTAACTTTTACATGGAAAGTATATTCAAAGAGTTCAAAGCTGACATGCTAAATGTCAGCATATTATTGACTTGCGATGCTTGACTTATGCGTCAATCTTACTCTCCCTGGTTTTCCCTCCCAAGGAAATATAAAATTTAAATATAACACAAGCATTTGAAGAGAAAGAAATTCAATCTAAGACTCCTTGCAAACTGTCCCAATGTCAGAAAGATGTCTCAGTCCCAACTATTTTTTGTGTACAATCATTCCCGATGACACATTCTCACCACCATTACTAACTGCTGTTAATCCACTCAGAAAAGTGGGTAGAGTGGCCTTCTAGAAAAAATGTAAATTGCACAAATCCTTCACACATCTAGGACCGCAACTTTTTGTACAAATCTTTTTTAAAAATTTCTATCATATTTGGAATCAAAAAATAATTTGCTTCCCTTGACTGTGGATACAGCAGGACACCATACTAAAATCAGTAATGTCAAAATAGAGTGCCATGACTCATTACGTGTCTCAGTTGACTATAAAACATGTCTGTATACCAAGAAACACTTGCAGCTGGTCGATCCAGGTACAGGTCTGTGGGGATATATTTCCTTACATGCTAAAAGGCCTTGTGGAAGAAGGTACTTCTGTTCTTGAAACTCGAAACTACAGCTCTGGTGGATACCAGCTTTGTTGAGTATAGTTGGCCCAAGGCTTTTTGTAAGTATGACCGCAGGAAAGTGAAAATGGGAGGCGTCTGATTATGGAACTCCTATAATCAGACAAGGAGGCACTCAACATACACTAAAATAAATAGGATGGAGGATGAGAGGCAGGAAGAGATCAAGGAAGTTATACATCAATTTCTAAGCAAAGGCTTTCTTGGGTAATGATTCTATGACTGTATTGACATTAAAGAAAAATGAATCAGCTGTGAAGAACAATTTTTAAACTAATGATGGATATTATGTATTTCTTTATTTATTTTTGGTACCAAGGATCAAACTCAGGACCTTGAGCTTGCCATTCAGGTGCTTCTGCCTCTGAGCTGTATCCCCAACCCTAAATGATAGGTTTTTACAAGCTGAAATAACTGTACTTCAGAAAATTTCCCTGCCTTGCTCACTTCCCTAAGTTTTAATGGCCATGATAATAGGTATACATTAAAAACATTCATAGTTGTTACCGTTATCTTTCCCCCTGAAATAACACTAATTATTTCTTCTTCAAAAGAAGCAGCATTTCTCCATTACTTAGATGTAAATAGATGCAAAAAATTAGAGTAACCTGAGGCAGAAGTGATGCACACTGCAAAAAGAATTACAGCACTTCGTAACGTACAATCCAAACTCAGAGAAATATCCTAGTGACCAATAATTTCCCTGCTGGCTGTCTTTCCTCTGCTCATTAATACTATTCTTAACTGTTTCACTGACTCCTACATCTATGCACACATATCTGGATATGGAATAACTGAAACCACTATTTTAATCATTACTGTGGATTAAGTATTAATCATGCATAATCATAGGCTCTAAGACACTGTCACACATCATTTGTCTCAGTGCTAAAATCTGTGAGTAACCAAATTTACAATTTGTAAGTTATTAAAACCTATTTACCTTGCATAATTGTTTTTCTCCTTGTAAAATAGGACCTTATCAAAAGAGAGACTATATTTAGGAAGTTGAATATTGGCAATTACACCCTGTTGTTTCTCATACTAAATTTTAGGATACAGAACTAGTTTTGTGTTATCTTTTTAAGTAAACCACAATATAATACTGGTCACTTCAAAGCAAAGATCCAGCTAAGCATACAGTGCTCCCACCCATTAGACACTACAGACCTGCTTCATGGAAGACAATTCTTTCTGAGACCAGGAAGTGGGGGTGGAGGCTTCACAATGATTCAAAGGTGCACACATCCTAGATCCCTGCCTTGTGCCATTCATAGGAGGGTTTATAACCCATGAGACCCCAATACCACCACAGGAGGCAGAGCTCAGACAGCAACAGGAATGACAGGAATCAGCTGCAAGCACGGATAAACCTTTGTTCCCTGGACTGCTGCTTGCTCGCCTGCTGTTCAGCCAGGTTCCCGACAGGCCAAATGTGGGAAACCTGTGACTGGTATCTATTTTATAATAGTGTCAGCCATTTTCATAAGTTTCTATTCCCCTGCTGAGTTAAGTTTCTGGTCCTTCCCACCTTGCCCTTTCCTCGTGAATCACATGCTATGCCCCAGGGGTGGGACCTTCCTCCGTTGC
>NW_004524682.1:2230213-2238219 GCF_000260255.1 Octodon degus
ATATGATAAAAAACATTTAAAAATTAGATTATATTTTAAAAATAGGATAAAGAATTCTATGCTTCTCATGTTTGCACATAAGTCCAAAAATCTCACCATTTACAACCTTGAAGCAGGACAGTCCCACGAAATTAGTCATTCTTGGAAAGTTAAATTTCACATGTTTTCTTTTCTATGAGAAATATAAAATGTACATAAAGTAGTAAAATAAGGGAGAGAGGGCAGGAATCCATGAAGTAGAATTCTGGAAACAGGGTTGCCAAGGAGAGTGGAGTGAAGTGATTGAAATGAATGAAGATATCTTCTATGCATGTACCAACTTCCCTAATGAAACCTCATCAGTGTGCAGTACTAATGTGCACTTATAAAGTGTAAAAATAATAGGAAGTTCGGTTATAATTATTTAACCTAATTGCAGAAATGACAAGGTAGAAATTGTAAGAAAAAGAAGAACAGTAATAGGAATTATATTGGTAAGAAGTTGGTAAAGCATAATGATAAATATATTGGAAATATGTAATTCTATATTACATTTTGATAGAATAATGTTGAAAAATATTAAAGTCTTGCTCGTAGAGCTTATATTCTGCATGGAACATCATATATTGATTACAAATAAATACATTACTACAAATTTCTGACTTTTCAAAGAAAAGAATAGGGTAAGAGGATAATTGACACAATTTCTTATGAAGAGAAGTACAATTTCCTCTGAGCTCTGAAGGGTGAGTCTGAATCAGAGATTCAGTGGCTCAGGATGCAGACAATTCAAGGTAGAAAGAGAATTTTGTGCAGAAATGAAAACATAAAAAGTAATATAGTATATTGAAGATATGAAAGGAAGAGGCAGTGGAAATATGACATTTATTCTGTTTAATTTTTCATTTTGTACCAGGGATTGAACTCAGGAACCTTGCTCTTGCCACGCAGGTGCATATGCCACTGAGCTATATCCACGGGACTGGAAATAGGAAGTTTACAGACCTTGTTTATAATGCTCAATCTAGAAGGTAAAGAGATTTGAACACATCCCTACATGGTGATTGACACCTACAAAGGGACAATTTAAATGTTTCTACTTTAAAATTGAACTCGTCATTTTCTTAGAAATATTAATTCTACGGCAAAATATTTTTATTGAGAATTAAGTCTGTTCAATATAATTAAGCAGGAATTAACAATATATGCTAAATGGACAAAAAATACTTTCAAAACAATTAGATATAAACTCCTTCAATTTTTTATATATTAACTTTATTGAGAAAGAAGTAGCAATGAGACAGTTTCAAAGCAGGTTAGTAGGACAATGTATTAATTACAAAAATACATTGCATATTGTTGTCTTTGTATGATGCAAACTCATTTGGAGGAAGAATTTCCCTTGCCTGTACTACCTCACCTACTCTTTTGGATTCCATCGTCCTTGTTTATAAAGAAGGGTTTCGTTTAGACCTAGATGGCTACTATAAATCCCTAAAGCTGTGAAATATAATCAAATTAATCAAAGAAATTTCATCTAGATTGCTAGCTCATGTAAGTGTGATACCCAAAGTACTGCCTCCTGCAATTTTTCTGCAACTGCTTCCCTTCAGGTGTGATACTAATAAGTTCAGATCAATTAATAACTGTAATTGAAGCAGCATATAATTAAACATTTAATTTTGAACTCTTTGAGTTTAATTCCATCATTAACAACATGAACTTGTATCAAGTGAGGAATTAAAGTCAAAATGGCCAGGAAAAGAAACTTTCAGCTTGCTTTCTGAGCAGCCTAGTGATGCATGAAAAAGTTAGATCCATGCTAAACATTAAGCATGTTTGTATGTAAGTTGACAGTAGAAAAATAAAAGGGCTGCACATACAACCACCTGTCTGTGAACTTTCCTCCTCTAATTTTTCTCAACAAGGCTATTGCCCATACCTTCATGCTCTATCATCAGTTACACAGTGTCCTGAAATGGATCGTTAGATTTTCTTCAAGAGAAAAAAATGCCTTCATATATAATATCTTTACCTATCTTACACAACTGACATTTTCAGATATTTGTAAAAATATATGTACAGAATACTGCAAAACTATAGAAGATGCCTTGGGCCGTACATCCAAGCCATGTGTCCTAAGAGCCCTGAGGACCATAAACAAGGTCTGATTTATAAGGATGTATTCTTGGAAACAGATTTAAGAAGCACAGAATTTAAAGACTTTTTTTCTTTAAAAAAAGAGTGTCTTTCTGAGGTTATAGATCCCCAGGGTTCTACAACATAGATATCAGACACATCCATGGAGATTTTTCTCATTGCCCGTTTGTGATCCCAGGCCTGGATGTAATACATATTTCTGGATATGAAATATGGAAAGCCATGGCATTTAGAAGTTATCGCAGTGATTCTAAACAGGGCAACCTGACATCTGTGTGGGGCCAGGTTTTTGGATCTATTGCCCTCTTTCGTACAGAAGAAAAATGACTCCAACCACATATACTACATTGTTTGTCCAATTCTCTAGTTAACTAGATGAATATATATTTGCTACATTTCAAACCAGTGTTATTTATATATATTAATTTGTCTCAATTATCATTAGTATGTTATGTGATCATCCTACTATATCTGTCATTAAATGATCAGGGAAGAAATGGATAATTGAACAATATTCCTTGCCTCACTGCATAATGTGGAATGCTTTCCTAATGAATAGTGCTTTTTGTTATTTTAATCTTACTGTCTTTCTTTTTTTAGCTTGAACTTGAATACTGCCTTTTGCTATTTTCATCTTATTGTCTTTCTTTTTTTAACTTGAGCTTGTTGGAAATTAGACAACATTGTCCAAACAAAACACTTATGCAATCTTGCTTTCCTTTAAAATGTTTCCTTGTGATTCCTGCTTACTGACACTCTGATAACATGAACATTTTTATAAACAGCAACATAAAATATTTCAGATCATCCAAAGAAAATAAATATTTAATCATTGTTTCATAATTTATCTTGTCTTGGATTAATATATAGATCATGAAACAAAAATATTGACTTGTGTTTTATTCATTACTATTCATATTTCCTGCATAAAACCAACATAACCAAATATTTCTGCAATAAGGTCGTTAAATAATAGATGAAGATCTGAGTGAAAATCCTTATTAACTCTATATAATCATGCCTGCTTCTTGAAGAATTTATATGTGAGATGTGTTTGTTGGGATCATTAGAAAATTCATCAAAAATGAACTAGTATTTTTAATAATACATCAAATATAATAATCTCTCAAAATATGTAAAAATACCAGTCCATTGTTTGAAGTAATTGAACAGCTTCAGTTTGCATTCACAATGAATTCTAAGTGTGTTATTTTAGATCACAAAGCCAGTGTCATTTGGATAGGGTTTTCTCTCTGAATATGTCTTCTGCCATTTTTACACTTCCCTAAAATGATCAACTACTTCAGCTCTTTCTTTTTCTCAAGTCTACACATTTGCATCCTGGAACTAGACCATCTTCGGGGGTGCAATTTCTTGAACAAGAGGATTGTATGCATCTGGCAGGGTAATGATTTTTCTTTACAGAATCCAAGTGGTAGCCACACCTAAAGTGGCCAACAACCAGAGTCTGTGGCAGTGGCTTATAATTCTCTACAATAGTAGTTGTTGTTTATTTTTTCTTGCTATTTGTTTACATTTTTGTTTCTTTTATTTTACTTGACCCCTAGAATGCCATCCCCATAAGATCAAGGGATACTGTCTTTCTTATTCACAGTTGGTCTTTCATAATGTCAGGAAAAACTTACTTCTATTTTTAACATTATGTGAAAGAAATCTATTATCTCAATTTATGAAACAAGAAATCTAAGAGACATCCACAATAGTTCTGTATTACAAAGGTACAAAAATTGGCTCCCTAAAAAATAAAATCTAAATTTCATTTATACAAATACCTCAGTGAGTAGCACCATATTATAATAAAACCATACATTCAAAAGCTGTGTTTCATCATCAAATAAACATTACAGTGTCCTTTTCTGGCTGTATAATAATAGATTTCACAAATTAGTATTAATTCTATGTAATACAGTAGGTTCTTAGGAGCTGAATTTAACAGGTCAGAATTCAATAAAACAGGTTAGGAATTTTAGCACTTTACTATCAACCATCAACATCCAAAAAGATGTCAACTTTGGTGTTTGTATGTATCATTTCAAGTCAATCTGTATTCTGTAAAGCAAAACCAAATATGAACTGGTGATATAAAGCAATTTATGAATGAGGTTTTTATATATGGCTCATTCAATTGTATCCGAACAAAATTTCTCAAAAATGTGATTTTTTCATCAAAAATCAAAGTATAGTTTCATAGACTAAGAGAAAAATAGGCATAATTTCAAAATACATAAGGAATTTTCAGTTCCATGTGAGGTATTTTTGAAGAGCCAAAAATGAGTAAACAAAGTCATAGCATGAATATATTTTCTAATCAGTAAGCTCATACTATTTAGTATCAAAACAAAGACTAAGAGTTAAATTCAGCATCAGCTAGTTCTGTTGCAAAAATCTCACTCTTTATAGAAAAGAGCTCATGATAGATTCTTTATCTGAGTAAGTTTTTGCTCTTGGATTCACAGACAATTCACACAGTTGGGAGTGAACTCATCACAAGATCCTGGCGTGTGTGAAATCAATTCTCAAGAGTAAGAAGATATCTATAGTGCCCACACTCATTGAAAAGCAGCAAGGATCTTAAAATGTCAGGAGCATGTAGGGCATACCATTAACAGACTTCACTCAAAGGAGTTTAAACACACAACCAGTGAATCTGCAACTGCCTCACACTAACTAAGGCTTCTCTTAGAACTACTGTCTCCTAACAGGTGACAACTGTACTTTTGTTTTCAGTGAAACTTCCCTTCTCATTGTGCTTTGGAAGGTATGTATTACCTCAACTAAGAAATGAATTAAGTCTGGAATTTGCATAGGCACAATACAGAAACATGTCACGTATGAGAAATACTCTCACTTTTAGCCTCTTCTTGATTTAAAATTGATCCTGAGACTACATTCTGTAATGTACACTTCTAAAATGATTCAAAGACAAAGTGATGGTTTAAAGAAACAAAAGTAAGAAACAGAAACAAAATTATAAATTAATGTAAAGCTTTATTTAAATATCAGATTTAAGGACTTCTGAGAAAATGGTGGCACTTTCAGTAGAGAAAGAGCATCTCTAAGATTTGGTGTCCAAGCACTGGAATATAGCAGTGTGAGGAAGAGAAGAATAAGAGTTAACCCCTACAACATAGGAAAGATATAAAGGGAGAACTGAAGTGCATGAGGAAAGTGAAGAGAAGGACTTCAGTGACGAAGGAGGTAACAGGTAGTGCTTTCTCCCTGTGCCCAGAATCACTGGGTGGAATGGGCAGCTCAAGTCTGCATATGAAATGACCACTGGTGGCCCTAGAGGCCTTTACAGAGAAACACATAGTGAAACAGAACAGTGGACACAAAAGAGTACAGTGGCTGGTGAGTTATTTGGGATCAAACATACTTCAGCAGGGTAACTGGCTGAGCGCTGTGTTAGAGAGCAACCGACTGAGCTTGGAATTAAAAGCAACTGCTGGCTCCATCCAACAGCTCCTACTGTTTGTATAAGGGACCCAAGATTAAATCAGTAGGAAATTAGGCAGTCAAGTTTAAGCTGGCTGTGAATGCAAGTTCAAGCCAGAGCGGGTACGGGACAGATGTAGGATGAACAGGTCCGGTTCGAGACTTGTAGCCAGAAACCAGAACTTCACCAAACCAAAGGGAGCAGGATTTCTGTGACTGTCTAATACCCTTCCATAAAGCCCCTGATGCTTGTTGGGATTAATCAACTTGGATCTGGACACTGATGTTGTCTACTAGGGACAGCAGAGATATATGTTGAATTAGATATTTTTTCTTTTCCTTTCCTTTCCTTTGCTTCCTTTCCCTTCTCTTCAGTTCCTTTTCTCTTCAGTCCTTTTTTCCCTCTATTTTATCTTTCTGTTATCCCTTTTCTTGTTTTGTTCTTTTCTTGGCCATTTGCTCTTGTTTACACGTTAATGTGAACATGGCTTCCAGTTTATTTGTTGTTCAGTTCTTGTTTATGTTTCTTTCGTCTCTTATTCTCTCCTATCTTCTTAGTTTCTCAAAGTTTGCATTCTCTTTCTTTGAGAGTAAAAATCACTGCATTCGCTTATTTATTACATATAAGTTTTGGTTTCTTTTATAGACTGCTATATAATCACAAATCTAATTCATATGGATTGTCATTTTCAAGTCTGTGTTTCATACTATCGTCATTGATAATTGTACCATGTTAGCCAAACTGACATAGCTGTCCCAAACAGCTGTTCTTCCTGGTACCGAGAATAGGACTTCCTAAGAAACAATGCTATAGAGCAAGGCCTAATAATAAAGAGCAGGGCTAGACAGCCAATAACTTCTTGTCACCAATAAATTGAAGAGGAGGGAAGTTCTTGCAAAAGAATCAAAACCCAATATCCAGCTAATTTTGAAAGACAGCTCTGAGAAGCAGTCAATCCCTAAGGTTAAATACTATTAATAAAGCCACTATTCACAGGTAATTTATAAGTATCAACCCACAAATTAATCTAAAAAAAAAAAACAGAAAAGGAAATAAAAATGAGAAGACACTTAAACAAGGTTCAAAGTCACTTCCAGCTCACCAAAGGCAAACACAGGAGACTTTGAAGTAGAGAAATTCAAAAGACACCCACCTGGACTCTGTGAAGTGGTAACAGCAAAAGTAACGAAGAAAATTCATTGAAAAAATCAAATCAGAAATAATTTCCCAGTAAATAAAGAGATGGTGGCCATAATTAAATACATATTAAATGACTTTAGATCAGATACAAATAAAATATAGAGGGACTTTGGAAAATGATAGAAATCATAACTGATATAAAATATTCTAGTGAGAGTATATGCAGTAGAATATGCAAATGTGAGGACAGAATATCAGATACAGAATACAGGATTGCATTTGATAATCCTGAAAAGAAAGTTTTCTTAAAAATAGCCAAGGATAATGAGAGATCAATCTGGCAGCTGCTAGATGATGTAAAGAATAATAATAAGAATGATTGGAGTCAGTGAAAAATTGAAATGACATAAAACTTGTTCAGAGAAGTCATGGCAGAAAATAATTTGGCATGCAGTTAAATAAGGCATACTGACCTCCAATTAGTCATGATCAAAAAACTCTACACCAAGGCACAGAGTAGTTAAGATTCTGTAAGTTTAATATAACACAATATAAAAACTGTTAGAGAAACTAAACTAATCACCTATAAAGAAAAGCCCATTGAAATCACAGCAGACCTTTCAGCACAAACCCTCAGGTCAAGCAGACCTTGCAATGAAGTATTATAAGCTCTAACAGAAAACAATTCCTTTTTATGTTTCCTAGCTTTTCTCCTTGTCCTGTCTTCATTGTATAATCCTCAAGTTCTTTATTTCCTTTTGATTGTATTATACCTTTCTATTTTTATTTCTTCTTCTGAGTTCTTATACTAGGGAGACTATATGGTATTTACACATGTGGGTCCGGTTTACTTCACTTATGAGTATATCTTCAAGTGGCATCCACTTAAATATAAAGGCTTTGAGCTCATCATTCTTTATAGCTGATTAATACTCCATTGTATAAAAATACCACATCTTTTTCATCCATTCCTCTTGGTTGTTTCCAAGATTTGTCTATCACAAATTGTGCTGCTATCAACATGGGTACACATATATCACTATGATATGACATTTTCAGTTCCTCCAGGAAAATTCCCAGGAGGGAGATAGCTGATTTGAATGGGACTTCCAGTCCTAGTTTTTAAAGGAGTATCCACACTGGTTTCCATAATGGTTGTACAAGATGGGTAAGGCAATGGTCCTGAGAATCTTCAGCATGTTCTTGGAAACTAGCAGTTAATTGGTAGGATTCTCACACTGACCAACTATATATGCTGATACCTGTGAAC
>NW_004524682.1:2247102-2253604 GCF_000260255.1 Octodon degus
CGTGAATCACATGCTATGCCCCAGGGGTGGGACCTTCCTCCGTTGCCTAGATACCTGCTGAAGTCAAGAGCCGAGACTTCCTCATTCCTACACTCCCTATATATACCCAGCACTTCCCCTGAATAAACGAGACTTGATCAGACTCTTCTGTCTTGTCTCCATTTCTTGTGTCTCCTGTCCTTTGTCCCCTCTTCCATTCCCCACTCCTCTCCCAGGTGACCTTCGGTGATTGACCCGCTGGACAGGACAAGTGGCGCCCAACGTGGGACACCTGGTACAGAGGATTCAGTGATGGAACTGTCTGAGTGAGCGCGCAAGAGTGAAAGTAAAAGAGGCCCGCCCCGCAGTTGCCTGCTGCGATGTCGTAACTTCAATAAGCGGACGGCACCCCCTTTCCCTTCAGCAATGGGACAAGCATTAAGCAAACTGAGATATTTGTTGAAAACTTGAGTAAAGTATTAAAGGTGCAAGGAGTAAAGGTTAAAATTAAGGATTTGGGTCAACATTTTGAATATATTAAACAAGTTTGCCCATGGTTCCCTATTGAAAGAACTATTGATCAGAGGCGATGGAAAGGGTTGGTGATGCCCTTAAGGATTATTATGAGACTTTTGGACCTGAAAAGTTCCCAGTTACGGCTTTTTCCTACTGGAATTTAATTGATGAAATCTTATCCCAGAGATACTGTGACCCAGTATGATCAGTCCATCGCACCAAGGTGAGAAAATCTCTTTACCCGGATTGGGCATCATCGTAGTGTATTCTTTCGAGTTCAGCACAACTATCTCTGTCAGGCTAATGTGATAAAAAAAAAAGGGTGAAAGTATACTGCAGGGACAAAAGGGTAGAGCCCACCTTGGAGGGCAAAAGGAACAAGGATAGACAGACACAAAAAACAGAGAGGAAGATCTTATGTCTTTTGATAGCGATGATGATAGAGATCACAATAAGCCAAAACAGGACAAAGAACCCCCTGAGGGTGTGTGCCCTCCTATAAGGGAACAGAATCTTGAAATTGAAACCAGGAAGCCAGAGCCGCCATATTCCAAATTACAGCCTGAGTAGAAAATTAACCCCTTTGATTTAGAAAGAGCTATGCTCAAGGTTAAAAAAATATATCCCAAACTAACAAAACCTCTTCAAGTTGAAGCCGATTATAATGAAGTTGATTGGGACAAACTGGTGGAGGAAGCCACTTGGTATCAGGGCTGAGATGGGCCACCCGAGGTTCAGCGCCCTCCGCCATATAGCACTGATCCCAGGCGTGCCTCCTTCAGCCTGTTCAGCTTCTAACCCCAGAGAGGAATTAAAAGGTAAAACTGAACTTCTCAAAGAACAGATAAAATTACAGAAAGAGCATCAAGACCTCATAATCCAATTAGAAAGATTAAAATCAGGGAAACCCAAAATAAATATATAACCGGACCAAAGGCCCCCTGTGTTCAAAGGCCACCCGTGAGGAGCACTATCCCCAAAAGCCTCCTCCTGTTATACCCACCCATAGATCTAGATAAGGCAGAGGCATTTCTGGTGTCAGAAGCTACAGGTGCTCAAGGACAGATTTGGTGCCATTACACTAGTTTTGATTTTAAAGTACTAAAGGAACTAAAAACGGCGGTTGCCCAATATGGAGCCATGGCTCCATACACCACAGCCATTTTAGAAACTGTGGCTGACAACTGGCTTACTCCCGAGGACTGGCAGGCATTAGCCAGAGCCACCCTCTCTCGGGGGGATTATTTCCTATGGAATTCCTCCTGTACACAAGGAAGCTTCCACAATGATAGCTTCACTGTTGATGTTGGATTTGTTACCTTCACCAGCTGCAATCAAATACTTAACTACAGTAGCCCTATGTGCCCCAAAAAGGGACATGTGTTTATACGCGGAGGAAGTTTAGCCTTCACATATTTACCTACCAACTGGACAGGACTGTGTTTCACGGCAATTGTATTGCCTGATATAGATGCCATCTCTGGTAATGATCCCGTACCTCTTCCCAGTTTAGATTATGTTATGGGCTGCACAAAGAGGGTAGTCCAGTTCATCCCTTTATTAGTGGGGCTAGGAGTCACGGCGTCCATGGGGACAGGCACAGCAGGGTTGGGAGTAGCAGTACATTCTTATACCAAATTACCTAATCAGCTGATTGATGATGTTCAAACACTGTCTGGTACTATCCAAGATATCCAAGACCAGATAGATTCATTAGAAGAAGTAGTCTTGCAAAATAGGAAGGGCTTAGCCCTTCTAACAGCAGAGCAGGGAGGAATCTGGTTGGCTTTACAGGAACGCTGCTGCTTCTACGCAAACAAGTCTGGTATTGTTCGAGATAAAATAAAGAGACTTCAAGAAGATCTTATTAAGAGGAGAGGAGAGCTATTTGAAAACCCTTTCTGGAGAACATGGAATGGAGTACTACCCTACCTTCTCCCCCTGTTGGGACCTTTGATTGGACTATTAATACTATCATCAATAGGACCCTGACTTTTCAATAGGCTGATGACTTTCGTTAAACAACGATTGAATGCCATTAAAATGCAACCCATACAGGTCCATTACCATAGGCTTGAGATGGCCGACAGAGAAAGTTGTGCTGAACTCAAAAGAGTACACTACGATGATGCCCCATCCGGGTAAAGAGATTTTCTCACCTTGGTGCGATGGACTGGATAGCCAGAGATGGGCAACTAGAGGCTCACATGCGGTACCGACTGCCACCTAAGACAGGAACTGAGCCTTTCACTGCCCTGCTTTCCTATGACGGGAAAGGTCTGGTTTGGCCCCATGTGAAAGCATCTTGACCCAAGACAGGCACAGTCCCCTCAAGGAATAACGGCCTTTGGAGTTAAAGTAAAAAGGGGGACCTATGGGAAACCTGTGACTGGTATCTATTTTATAATAGTGTCAGCCATTTTCGTAAGTTTCTATTCCCCTGCTGAGTTAAGTTTCTGGTCCTTCCCACCTTGCCCATTCCCCATGAATCACGTGCTCTGCCCCAGGGGTGGGACCTTCCTCCATTGCCTAGATACTTGCTGAAGTCAAGAGCCAAGACTTCCTCATTCCTACACTCCCTATATATACCCAGCACTTCCCGTGAATAAACGAGACTTGATCAGACTCTCCTGTCTTGTCTACCTTTCCTGTGTCTCCTGTCCTCTGTCCCCTCCTCCATTCCCTGCTCCTCTCCCAGGTGACCTTCATTGACTGACCCGCTGGACAGGACACCAAGGGCCAGGGCCTCATCCAAGACAGTGAGGGAGAATTTGGAGCAAGTGTGCAGAATTCAGAATGAGCCCAGTTGAACTCCAAGTCGTTCATCTCATATGCAATATGATCCTGACAAAACTGGACGTGTCTTTATGGACGTTGTTTCCACACTTTCTATAATAAAGATAATATCTTTCTTTTAAAGGCTGTCACAAAAATAATTAGATATGTCATATATCACTGAGAATGATGGGCAGCTAGCAAATGCCTGAGAAATGATGGCAAGGTGGGCAAAACAGTGACACATAAAGCTTATTTAGTAATTGCAATCAAACTGCATAAACTCGTTAAACCAAAGAGAAACTTGATACTGCACAATTACTGATGACTTGGAACCCAAGACCTCAGCAGGTGAGAGGAGAGACTGCCCTGAGGCTGGGGGAAAAGTCATCATGTCATTCAGAAGTAATCTGTTAAAACCATAGTAGCCCTGCAGTCATGTCACACATCTGTCCCCAAACTAAATCACGTTCAGGTCTGACTACTTTTAAGAGTGCTTTTCTGGTGATTATTTTCTCTTACTTTGTACACAGTCAAGTGGTCACACAAAAGAGATATTAAAACTCAAATATTTGTTGATTGGAAACCACTGAAAGTAGCAGACTCACTAAGGGGACCCAGAATTAGTGACCTTATCGTCACTAGGACAAAGCACTATGACCTGACACATAATTTAAAAGAAAAGAGTTGTTCTGCATTTTTTTGGTGTGGGAGGAACTCAGGGTTTCTAGAGACTTCAGCTTGCCTTCAGGTCTTCCCAGTAACCCACCCACTACTTCTAATTGGGTCCTTCCCTTGAACACAACACTTTTGGGGATGTTTTATATCCGAACCATAGCAGAGCCTCACATTATCCACAGCATGATGTAAGAGCATTTATGAAAATGCTGGTATATCAATGAAGTATAAAAGCAACTTAACTTTTCTTCCATTTTATGTTGAACTTCTATATTTCTGTGTTGCATATGAAACTGATTTGTCCAGGACAGCGGCCAAAAGCACTCAGATCTTGAACCTTTGATATATTTCTCACTTTGCACTTAACCTCTTGTAATTAGATTATATAAAGAAAATGATAAGTGAGAAATAACATACACACAATAATACTATACACGGACACACTAAATGTTACCATATATTCCATTATCCATTTGTAAAATATTGATATAATCATGTTAACATAAAAGTACTGCATGTCACCTCATATCAGTTATGTATATATTTACTTCACAAATACAGGAATATTACATTTTATATAAATGAAAGAATTCCTTTGCTCCTTGGTCCTTACATTCAAAATGTTGAATAAGCATCTGTCCATGCAAATTCATAAAGCTCTAAATGTAGACCAACTGTACAGCATGTAAAGAGTACCACCTCCATCAGAATGTTAATAGTTTCAATTATTGACTGATCACTGTGAATAGATACATCAACTGTGGAACAACAGGTCTACCATCCTGAGGAATCACTGACTCTTAACCCCTAATGAAATCAGCTGAATTGGCCATCTGACCTGTGTGTTTGCCTGCTAGACATCCCCACTCAGAGGCAAAGAGAGCTGTGCATCCCTCAGCAGCTGGGAAGTAGCAAAAGGACAAGGAGCCAAGGATAAGCATGTGGCCTTCAGCTCTTCCAGGTGACCTACTCACCACTTCTAATCGGGTCCTCCCACCAAACACAACAGCTAACTGATCACCCTAACCTGTTAGCAGCCCATGCCACATCTCTGCCCATGCTACCCTACCAGCAATCAACCAGGTGAGGAGCCTCAGCTCACCAAGAAGGTAAGTAATTATTATGCCTTGTTCTACTAAGAAATACAATGCATCACATTAAAGAAAGAGCCAAGGAGTAAGTATTGCCACTAAGAAATGTGAACGCAAGACAAGAGACTTCCAAGAAATTATAAAATATTTTCCACTGGAGGGGTTAACACTGTACTACATCTACAACATTTACTATCCTGCTGGGAATCATAACTATTGATTATCATGTCCTTTACATGTATCCCACTGTATTGTAATTACCTGTTTAAACATGTAGAGTTCTTTGACAGTAGTTCATTTATGGTCTACCATTGGGTGTCAAACACTTGCACACAGAACGTGTTTCTGTAAAATACTTACTAATACGAAACACCAGAGAAACAGTTTTTGGAACCTGACCAAAAGAAGTCTTGTGCATTCTGAATTCATTAGTTGATGCTCTAAAAGCTCACTATGCATGGGGCATTTAATGGGTATGCACCTTTCCAGATAACTCTAGCCCTTTGGTCACCAATTTCAAAGAATCTACTATGTACCTGATATGTGCAAGTTTTTTGGCTCTAGAGATACAGCTAGGAAGAGTGACTAAGAAATGCTTGCTCCAAAGAAGTGTGCATAGCATGGGAAGGGGAGAAATTAAAAAAATCAATAAACTCAGCTTGTTTATGTAAGCCAACCCTGCCCATCTGCTGAGACAATAATGTGTGGCTCTCTGACCACCTTCCACAGTGGGAGCTCAAAGCATCGCAGGAGAAAGGTCCGCACCCTTGAATATTGCTTGTCCTTCATATAGCTACCTGGTTGCACTTCAGCAATCGAAAATAATCTCCCCATTCCAAGGTCCTCATTAAGAAGATCTACTAAAGTCTTTTGCCCCATAGTACAACAACTCAGAAATTCTGGGGCTTAAGACACACTTTTTAAAAAAATTGTTCCTTTTATCTACCACAGCAATCCAATCGACATTGGGAGTCTGATTTACCCTGCCTTTGCAACACAGAAAAGAAAAAGCTGGGCTTACTTACATGAATTCTTCTTTCATAGTCATTTGTTGTCTAGTCCCCATTTGGCTTCATGGGAACCAAGCAGCCCGAAATAGAATCCACCATCCAATCTGGCTTCAAGAAACAGTGTTATTTCACTGGTCTCTTTCCTGATCCTCTGTGGCACTTAATGACCAGGAGCTTTAGGGCACTGTGTGAGACTGACATGGTTAACATGCACTTCAGACAGTGTGTATCATTCACTAGGTCAACCAGGCCCTGTGTTGCTCAGTAATACCATGTTCACATAACGTCAGACAGCTGATGACTATGCAGACAGCTCTCATTAAAACTTGTAAATGGGAAAGGTGTGAAATTTTAGCTTTGGAACTAGGAGGAAAAAAGATTTTGAAGTGAGGCTAATGAATACCCTCGAAATAAATATTACAGAAGCCTTTATATTAAGCAGAAATATATATA
>NW_004524682.1:2253704-2255503 GCF_000260255.1 Octodon degus
AAAAAAAAAAAAAAAAAAAAAGAAAAGAACCCCCAACACAGACTCATGTAACCCACAAACTATCTTTAAAAATTGATGGTCTTTATCTCAATCTGATAAAAGGCATTTATGACAAACTTACAGCCATCATTATACTAAATGGACAGAAACTAAAAGCTTTCACTTAAAAATCGGGAATAAGACAAGATGTCCACTGTCACCACTCTAATTCAATATAGTTCTGTTAACATTTCCCAGAGAAATAAGACAAGAGAAAAAATAAAAAATGAGTATAAAAACAAAGAAGTTAAGTTATCATCATTTGCAGATAACATGGTATTCTATGTAAAAGATGTAAATTCTCTACCAAAGGACTTCTAGATTTTATAACCAAAAATAGTGGCATAGCTGGATACACAGTCAACCCTCAAAAAATCAACATCTTTACTCTACATGAATAGCAAAGTCACTGAGAGAAAAATTAGGGAAACAACACATTTCACAATGCCATCCAAAAAAATAAAAAAGAAATGCCTAGTAATCAGTGCTTACATTGCTTGATCAATTTTGCATGTCTAGATGTGGTAATCTGAGCAAATACGTTGAAGATAATAATATTCAGTATAATAAACATTTTAATTTCCTATCATCTTATTTTGAAATTTTGTATAAATTTTATTCTTATTCATATTCTCCTTAAACTAAAAAGTAAACTTAAAAAGAAACTCATAGATTTCTATATTGAAAAATACAGTATTCTGTAAAAGAAATTTGAAGAGGATATTAGAGGTCTAGGGAGACAGTGAAGCAGTTCAAATGCCTACTTGGCAAGGTCAAGGACCTGAATTTTATCCCTGGTATCACATGTTACACTAGACCCGGAAATTTGGGTGCATCATGCTGGCCACTAAAACTGGGTGTAGTAGCATATGCCTATAATCCTAGTACTGGGGAGGCTGAGACAGAAGAGAAGGGTCGCTATGAGTTTGAGGAGCATGGTAGACCCTGTACCAAATAAGTAAATGAAAATAGTATAAGATATAAGAAAAAGTAAATATATCCTTTATTCTTGAATAGGAAGAACAAATATAGTAAAAATGGCCATAGTCCCAAAATCATTAAAGAGATGTAATGCTATCCCAATTGATTTTCAATAGCATATATCACAGAATCATATCAAATGATCCTAAAATTAATTTGGAACTAGAAGAGACCTAGAATAGCAAAAGCCATTTTGGACAAGAAAGGGAAAGAATGAGACATCACAATCCCTTACTTGTAAGCGATAAAAGCAGCCTGGTACTAGGGAAAAACGCAGATTCAATGAAGCTTTCAAAGAACAGCAACAAGTCTAGACATACTCAGTCAACGTTTTTTTTGGCAAAGGAACAAACACATTCACTGGTAGCAATGGAGTGTCTTTAATACATTGTGCTGGAAAAAATGACTTTCCACATTCCAACAATGAAAACTAGACCCATATATTTCACCATGCACTAAACTGAAGTTGAAATGGAGCAAAAATCTAAATACTAAAACAGAAACACTAAATCTGGCAGAACATAGACTAGGTGGAACTCTTGAAGACATTGGTTTAGGAAAAGAATATATGAACAAAACCACAATTACACATAAACTATCATAAAGAATTAACAACTTAGATTTCATCTTATTAAAAAGATTTTGTACATCTTATTGTCATGGTTTGAGTCTAGTTGTCCTCCCAAAGCCTCATGCAGTCATGGGATGAGGACTTGTAGAGTTTGTGTTAACTCATGATCCACTAGGATTATGTGTGATCCAAGGCTGGGATTATGGGT
>NW_004524682.1:2257888-2261067 GCF_000260255.1 Octodon degus
TACTGGCCACTGAACTATCTCCTTGGCTATATTTTGTTAATAAGACTAATTCTTTAGCAATTTTGCTCTTTTTCCATTAAAAATAGTTGTTTTGTTTACTTTATAAATTAAATTATCGAATAAGTCTAATTGTTTAAATTTATTTCCCCTTGTCACTGATTTTACTTAATAATCATCAGCAATGAAATAAACAACATGTTTTTCTGTGTTTCCTAAGGTACACAAGCTGGCATTAATTTTAGGACCCCTAGATATGTATTACCTAGAGACATTTTTTTCAACAGAAATTAAAAGAATGAGAATTTCATGTACAAAGAATATATATGTAGGCATGAATATTAAAATGCAAGTGTACACTATGGATATATGCTCTTGAACTGCTGCATCTTATTTAATATATTCTGATAAAAGAATACTAAATTAGGTTAGAAAATGAGAGGACAGAAATGCCAAACTTAACTGTTAGTCTTGTTCTGTGCAGGGAAATAAGCGGTGCTCTCCTCCTCCTCAATTTTTTTTTTCTAATTTAATAAGGTAAAGATAAAGCACGCTTCCTAAACTAAGTGTTAAAACTATACAAGAACAATTTAGTGATCCCAATAAGACTCCAGTTTAAAAATTCTAAATTTGTAAAAATTCCCGAGAGTTTTCAAATGGAAGCAGGGTATTTTTCCACTGCACACGTAGCTAAGCGCTCAATTACTGCTCCATCTTCACACAAGTCTCCACTAGAGGCCACGAGGCCCGAAGAAGAACACAGCAGGCTTCCATGTGGGCTGCTCACATTCCCATACAAAGCCAGCAGGGGACTGCGAGACCTGTCCGTGGCTGTCCCGTTAGCTTCCAAGAGCTGTTCTCCCAGCAAGCTGCCGGGGAAGGCTCTAAATATATTTGATTAGTTTCAGGCCTTCATTTTTAGCGAGTCATCACCCTCTTAAGAGCAGATGATGCCCCCTAGCTCGAATCAATGTGAGTGGCCCTGGTTACAATGGCCTGGATTAATGATGAAAAATGTATCGTCAGCCTGGAGGTCCTTGGACATTCATCACCCAATGGGTCTGCCATTGGTAGCCGCCCCTGGCTCATCAGCACAATACTTTCCCAGGCTTAAGGAGATAGTGTTCTTTTCAGATTAATTTAATGAGACCCGGTGGTGAGGAAAGGGGCAAAGGAGATGGTGAACTTGACAGACTTAGGTTGTGTACGTTTCAACACTTCTATAACTGGTGTGTGTTTCTGTAATACAGTTCTGTAAGACAAGTACGTGCAATTATTACAAGCCATATATGGAAGACCAAAATTGCCTAAATTTCATTTTTTTAAAGTTTTCTTAGAAAATACACCTAGATGTTTTATAAATATAGATATGAGTTTTAAAATGCTTGCTGAGAATTAAAATATTACCAGAAATTTTAAATACCCAATTGTCAAAATTAAGTAGATATAATCTGTAAAATTATGTTTTCTACTCTTTCTCCTTGATTTAATTTGTAATTTTACTCTCATCTTGGAATTATTCTTTAACATGGTCAATAGTGCATTTATTTTCATTTGAAGTATAGAAAAAAGTGTATGGAAGTATTTTTAAAAATTCTCATATGCCAAAAGTTTGCCTTCAATCTGTTTCATAACATTATGTAGTTTATATACCATTTCACTGAGCTATTGCCACTGCAGTTCTCTATGTCTTCAAAATAACGTACATGTAGAAATTAAATATCAAATTGTTGTATGTTTTATAAACAGATCAAGCAACACATGAAAAGCTGCAGTGACAATTTCCTGGGTTGATAAATGTAACAGGGTAAGGGAAAGAGCTCAGCGGCATAAGTGCCTGCTTGGCAAGCGCAAGCTCCTGAGTTTGACTCCTGGTACCAAAAACTAGTAGTAACAGGTGAAAAGAAGGCTGTATAGTTTGAATCATATTCTGTCTACTTGAATTTCATGAAACTTAGGAATAATAACCATAAAGGATGATGAGGCACTGAGAAATAGGGCAGAGAAAAATGTTGAAATACATAAGAGTCATTTCCAACACGTACAGTGCTAACTCTACTGCCCTTCTCTTCTGAAATGCTTCATTCCAAGAGCCATCTGAGGTGCAATTTATAAGAAATTTCTGGGGCAAAAGTGAAAAACGCAGGCTTTACACTGTGAACACTCCAGCCAATACCATCTTCCTAATAATCTAATAATGCAGCTTTACTCTTTCAGGTTTGGCCTACCCAGCAAAATACATAGCATTAGAGGAAGTTTTGAAGACTACATGTTTTAGACTTAAAACTTACTGATTGTAATTGATCTAATTTTCCTTAGCAATTAAGAAACTCTCAGTAAATACTTGCACAACTTCATTAAAGGTACTCCATGTCTGCATTGTCACTGAAAGATACTTCAAATATAAACTTATTGCATCCAGTGAGAAAATTTTTTTCTTTTCTGTGTTTGATACACGGTCTGGCTATGCAGCTAAGACTTATAGTGATCCTCCTGTCTCAGCTTCCACAGCACTGGGATTATAGGTGTGTTCCACCATACCCAGGTTTGGTAGCCGGCTCAGCACAGGGCCAATATGGCAGGTGGTACTGGGGATCAAACCCAGGTCCTTGCACTTGCCAAGCAGGCATTTAGACTGTGGAACTATCTCCCAGGTCCCCAGTGAGAATATTTGAATACACAAAAATCTGGAACCAGAAATGATCAAAAAATCAGAAAAAGACATGAAGATTACATAACATCCATAGATGGAAGTTACACAAGTAAATTTATAAGAACAGGTTCAGGGATCCAGGACTACAGAATGTTAACAATATTAACCAGTGTACAGAAAAAAAAAAAACTTAAATGGCGAGACCACCAGAGAATTTAGAGGAAAGCTATAGATAAATAGAGAAGATTAAGCTCAAATTTATCTTACCCTCAATTTTAACTATTAAAGATTAGCTCTGATGTGCAATAACTTTTGAAGGGTTGGACATAAAGCAACATTACAAGAAATATTTTGTTCAATATTTCCTATCTATTGTTACTTGTCATTTCACATAATATAAGGAATTATGCATTTCAATATTTTTTGCTTTTGATTTTGACTAATGAGTAGAACATCAAATTAATCTAATATCTGAAGAGGTAAGTTTCTGATTATACAATAAAATATGGAGACATTATTTACCTACATG
>NW_004524682.1:2261207-2268265 GCF_000260255.1 Octodon degus
GGTACACAGTCTACAGGGTCTCACTATACAGATCAGACTCACAGTAATCCTTCTGTTTTCTACCTCCCAAGTGCTGGGATTACAGGCACATGCCACCATGCCCAGTCTCAATCTCTGTCTCAACACGCCCCAGGAATGGGGCTGGCAAGTCATGCTGGGGATTGAACCCTGGTCCCTGCATCTGTCTAAGCAAGCACTTAGTCCCTGAGATATCTGGCCAGCCCATGATTTACTTTCACTTTTGTATATTTTGGTTCTATGTATATGTATGAATTTTAAGAAATATATGCGGCTTGGTATTATTCAACACAAGAAATCCTTCCTAGAAGAATTTCCTGGGAAAAACCCTAGGTAGGTGATAGTGTAACTTTAGTTCCCTTGCTGAACAGGTCGCACCCTTTCCACTCTGTACTGCTCCGAGGTCATAGCCCAATTAGCAAAATTACGAAGAACCATCTACAAGATTATTTGGTTAAATTAAGTACTACCAAGATGAGTCCAGAGCTCCCCGTATTCATCAAAAGTCCTGCACTGGCCATCTTGTGAAGCTTAGATGCCATGAAGAATTCCTTCGGTTTAGCTCAGTGAATTGGGGAGCATTCTGCATCAGGACCAGGTTTCTTCCTTGAAGCCAACCTCGAAGCCAACTGTATCATCACAAATTGCCTTTTGAGAACCACTGTCTACTGACTCTAGCCTTGATTACCCTGTCACACTGAAACCTCAAACCATATTCAAAGGCTCTTTATCTTTAATATTATAGTGCCACTCACAAGCAAGAGACTCACCAACGCACAACAGAAATACAGTTTAGTATTTATACAGCACAGTGTATGTCAAAAGCGAAAATGTGGAAGACCCAATACTATTATGGACTACTAGACTCTTTTAGAATATTTTGCTGAGTTAACACACCTATAATATTCAAATAACGGAACTAAGCAAAAAAGGGGATACAGTTGAATGTCCATTTTGTATCTGTGTATTCAAAATGGTTAGGATAGATTTATAGTTATATTATCTTAAAGAATAGAGGGATTTGTTGTAATAGTGTTTGTAAATAGGATATCATGTCTGCATCTTGTACAGCAAATAGCCACTAGGAAGAATGCATACAATGTGTTAATTATTGAAACTGTCTTACCAATTTGGTTTGAAACTGTCTCATTGCTACTTGTTTCTCAATAAAATTATGGGAAAAAAGTGAAAATGTACTTTTTCACAAAGAAGTTAACATTTTCAGATTTAATGAGATACTTCTGAATTTACAACATATCTGAATTTGAATTCAATAAGAAATAATTTTAAATCTTGGTAAAGATTTAAAATTGTATACTGGTTCCAGTTACTTGATAAGTATTAAAATGCTCAGATCCCAATCATAACTATTCCTGAACATCTATTGTGAAATTTGAAATTTATACTTAGCCACATTTGTTCCAAGAAATATGTATAGAAAAACCTGTCAAGGCAGAAAAATCCAGGGTAATGTGAACCTAGTGATTTTAGAAATTGAAGGATTACTATTTTATTTTCTTAGTAACACATATTTTTTTCTTTTAGTAAGTAAGATTAGTATTTGAAAATATATTTATAAAGCAGAACATACTTTTAATATACAAAGCAAAATAGTATAATTGAATTGAGTAAATATTAGTTACTTTAATTGTACTTTTAAACTATTTTTAGAAAATAAAATGTAACACACCAAATGATACATATTTCCTGTTAATCATAAAAAAATTGCATGCTCAACTTTGCTAAAGAATATTAAATTGCTTACCCTTTCAGTAAATAGTTTACTACTCTGTTTAGATATTACAGCTTATTCCCACAATTGCTTCTCTAAATAGAATTGTATTCACTTTATGACCATGCTGTATACAATCTACAATCCATCTTACATTTAAAGGAAAAGTGTTATTTATAATGTTTATTGTTCTTGCCAGTATACTTTTACAAGTCTTGCCATGTCAACGTGAAAAATTTATAGATATACAATAAAGCTTCACTGTGAGGATTTTCAAATAAACTGAGATGCATTTTGTGTTTGTCTAAAAGTCTCAGTAATGAAGCCCTGGGGACTTGTTTATGCCTAGTGTTTTCCCAGCAGGAGAACCAATATTGGTCAGTTCCTCACTCCTCGGAGGCTTTCTCACTAAATGGAACAGCATTAGCTTTGTTCTTTAAGTCTAATTAACAACCAAATCATAAATTTTAGTCTTTGGCCAATTACACTCCAAGCAATATGTTTTGTTTTGTTTTGTTTCGTTTTGTTTTTAATTTGGACTGCTTTGGATTTTATTAGGTTAAAAATACAAAAAAAAAAAAAGAAAAGAAAAGAAAAGAAAAGACAGAATGGTCAAGATGGTACACAAGTTTTATGCATTAGCTTTTTATCCCCGGAGAGCACGGCTCCTATCTGTATTAGGTCACAATTTTAAAGAGTTGAATGATCTGGCAAAATCCCTTGTGAGTATTTAGACCTATCACTGAGTCCCTGAACAATTAAGACTCTCTGCTCAATTTATGGCTCTCAGCCTGACCTGCTAGAGGCACAACAGGTCAAAAAATTAAGGTGCTGACACTAACCTGTTCTCAAAGTAAACACACGCGAACTCCAGGGTCATTTCAGGTCTAAATGGAATAAAATACGGAAAGCATCATGTTTGTCATCCAGTGAGCCTTTGACAAATGTAACCAGTGGGGCGCAACTTTCTTTTGCCTTTGTTTTACATTCTAGTATTAGTTTGATCATCAAAATTATACACAGATCTATTTAGGATTTAATAAAAGTGTATTAGATAAGATGATATTTTTTATCTTCCTGAAGTTCTGCATCTCTGTTTTCAGAGTTTGGCTTAGAATATTTGAGGTATTTCGAGGAACAACTCTCCACATGTTCCCTTTTCCACGCCCCCCAAGAATCACAGTTATGTTTTTTTGCTAGCAAGACCATAAACCTATAAAAAGGTTAATTGAGCATTTTGTACACTAGTATATTAGTTACTTATAAATACAGACTCATTGCCACTTTAGACATTCTATAAAAGTTTATCAGTATAAAAATTTTGTGTTTAGACCTCCCATTCCTTAGATTTTAAGACCATCCATTAGGAAAAGAAAAGAAGAACTGCTTCTCTCCTCTTCAAATCTGGCATAGTGTAATAAAAACAAATTACTTTAAGTCATAGTTCTTCTTTTAAAAGGTCTTGACAAAAATAAAAGTTTAAAGTGTGATCAGGCAAAATATAGCATTCTTTTGCTAGACTCTTCCCTGGAAGATTTTGTGTGTGTTTCGTATACTTTAATGTGGCATTTCACTACTTTCCTTCTAAGGAAGTCATATAAGTTCTGTCTGGAATGAAAACAGAACTCATTTTCATCTGATAAACTGGGAGAATCTTAAAGGAGGCATTCAGGTCAGGATTTATTTATACAGCACTGTTACACAAAATCTTTTCTTTTGAGAAATACCAGACAGCAGCTGAACTGGAGATCAGAATTCATGTTTACCATTTTCCATACAGATAATGCCACTTTGGAAAAGTTACACATAACTAGAAAACAAGAATATTTTCTAAACACAACTAGAATTTTTCAGTGCTTAACTGTCCAATCAATAGTATTCTATTAAAAGTATTCCATTATTTTGTCTTAAATGTTTGAGATGTAACCAATATCCAGATATGGTTCTTCTACGCAACAATCTTATGTATTCTTCAGAAAAAGGGTCAAACTGACCACACAGAATTACTTCTGTCTACAGAAGCACAGATTTCTGATTGTGTGCTAGATGGGCCTGAATACTCTTTCTTCATCGTAGAGATGTACTATGTAAATTACGAACACAAGCAAAAATGTTCACCTCAGTAGCTGCAGCTGAATTCACTATTAGCACTACGAAGGATTACTGTTTTAAACAAATACCTTCACGTCCTATGCTAGCTATTACTGTCAGGTGGGAGTAACACATCAGCAAAGTGCTTGACTATCAGGAAGAGGCAGGAAATTTCATCTCCAGGATCACAATATACTGTACCTGGATGATCTTACTTAATTTTCTACTTATCAGTCTTCTTGTCTATGAAATGGAAATAATAACTGTACCATTCTAAGTTTATTATGAACATGTAGCAAAGCATTTGCGCACAGAAAATGTTCAGTGAATAATAAAGTTTTAAAAATGATATCATTACAGATACTGTAATGCCCTACCTTATATTAAATTGTTACGTCCTATACTCATTTATGTGTTCTGAGTTAAAGTTTCATGAGACAATAAACACCACCTTTTAAAAACCACTAATTTTGAGTGTACAATATGGAAAATAAATTTCGTATTTAAGAAGAAGGCGATAGAACAGGCAATGTTTTGGCACAGTCAAGATTTGCTATTTCTTTATGTCATGGTGACTGAGTGTTTGAAAGAGGCACATTTTCCCATACTCTGGCAAAAGAGGGCACAGGTACATTCTTTAAGAACCAGTTATCATGACATATAGGGTAAACACCATTTATCATATTTCCATGAGCACGTCTTAAGAGAGTCTGCTACAAATCTTATCTTCAGCATTCGTGTCTCAGCAAGCCTGTAGCTTCTCCAGGTCACACATCAGCTTCAAGATGTTCCACATTTTATTCCTATTGTAGCTAGCTGCAAGGCTGTACAATAGCAATCTCAAAAAAAGCTGATCTCATTTAACAAGCTTTTAGAAAACTTACAAATGAAAAAAATGGGAATTACCAGAAATGTCTTAGGAATGTCAAAAAATGTGGAAAATTTAAACTCAGAGTGATCCAAATCAATGTTTTTAAAAAGCACAAAATAGTTTTTTTTTCCCTTATGCACTTTTCTTTTTCAGTGTGAATAGATATTTATTTCCAAGTGATAAGAATAACCTCTCATGCAGCAGATAAAATGAGTACCACCGTCCCAAAGGTTTGGGTCAGCCACCTTTCCAGTCCGGGCTAACCCACCACAAACTCCCAGCAGGTGAAAAATCAATCAATGGTCTTTAGCTCTTGCAAATTCTAATGTACAATCCCTGTTCATCTCAATGATAAAAACGAAACAGCTACAGTCCATTTAAAATACAGCAGCTTTCCCCAAGGAGCCAGTTTCTGAAACCTGTATCCAAAACTCAAAGATATTAATTTAATGATCTTGCATATGTATCATTAAATTTGCCAATATTCTGACAAGTAAAGTATAAGAAATCAAACCCTTCTCAACTTGAAATCAAGTGAAATGCCTTCTTTTTGTTCATGTCTTAAACAGAACATGACCAAACATTACTCCTTATTCATGTTTATGGATTATATTTAGAGCATATTCAATAAATCAGAACTCATCATTTACAATACTGTGCATTAAGTTAGAAGGAATATATAACATACCCCCTCAAAAAAATGAGATAACCTGACCCAAGATAAAAATTGTCTGTAAGGATTATATACATTAAAAATAGGAAAATAAATTAGAAAAAAGTCATCAAGTACTAAAAATCTAGAAGAATTCTTCAAACTCTGCTCTCTTATCCTGACACTTGCTTCAAGCTTTTGTCCGTGCTTTGAAAGCTACAGAATTATATAAATGCCTTTCAAACACATTGTGCAGGAATTCATTTGGCTGCAAGTGGCACTGCATCTCTGATCCAAGGATCTCTTTAAAGGTGTTGTAAGTATCTTTCTTGACCCGCACATCAATGTACATGCATTGAGGGCCAAATTTAATAGTTTCCATTGGAAAATCCCATCCGCAGGACATCTCTGAACACAGAGCACTGCTTTCTCTTGTCCACCTTGGCCCTGTGTTTATTTCCATCTCTAGCCAAAGCCCTCAGCATCCGGGTCGAAGATTCTATGTTTTCATAAAACAAGTCACTCTCCATCTCTCTGGCCAGTTCAAACAGAAGTGCCAAGATTCACCACCAGCTATTCTCATGTTCACATCATCATAAGAAGGCAGATCTGGCAGGTTATGGAAATGCCTCTTCAGCCTTTTCTTCACTTTGCTGGTGGGACACATGGTCAGTAACAACATCCACGAGAGAAGCAGGCCGACGTGGGGCACTGAGGTGGGCATGCTGCAAATACCACTGGTGCCTTCGTCTTTGAGACAGGACTTGGTGAAGATGTTTACCGCATGTGCAGAGTTGAGCACAGTTCAGTAATGTCACCTGCGACAATAAAAACGCAAACACCAAAGCGAGTTGCACACATTTGCCTTGCCTGGACACTAGCTGTTCCATCACACATTTTTCTTCAGGATGGGCCCAAGAGTCTTTAAACTCTCTTCACTTTCACACCAGGACCCAGCTGAACACAAAGTCCAGAGGTCAGCCCTGTGGCTGCATGCTGTTCCTCACTCTTCCCTTTCTTCAGGCAGTGTTCAACACTATCAGTTAACGTCATTCTTCTTTTCAGAAAGAATTCATAGAGCATTTTTGAAGCCATGAATTAATGCCTTTAAGAACTGCCTGCCTCATCTCTGCGCTCTTGTCCAAGTTTGGGTCAATGAATCCCTTCAATTTGCACTCTAGGTCTTGAGTTCCTTCCTCATCAAGGACCTCTGGTCATCCTCAGCAAAGCTGGAGGGATCGCTGAAACCACCACACTGGCTCGTTGCCTTGATGGATGAGTGTTCATCACTACAGGACTGGATATTTCTATGCTGGCCACCTCCTGTAGCCACCGTCACCGTGGTGGCCCCAGAGCTGCCGCCACCACTACTGCCGCTGGGTGGGCAGTGTCTGGCTTCTTATTCTTCGACATCGTGGGACGCCCGGTGCCCCATCTAAACTCCAGCTCACTTGAGACCAGCTGATGGAGATGCACCTTCTATTCCTGAGTCTGTGTGTCAGGTGGCTGAGAGGGGAGACTTAGGCTAACAACAGAGGTGAAAAGCGATGGAGGTATGAGCGAGCAGTGACAGTAGCACAAATCCCCGTGAAGAACTGGGAGTGAAGAGCTGTCATGGGAAACAATACACGTTTCTCTGCAGCGCGGGAGCTAAGGCCAGCATGCGCTTTGCATAAGGAAAATCTGTGTTTTTT
>NW_004524682.1:2268365-2291306 GCF_000260255.1 Octodon degus
ACACACACACACACACACACACACACAATCTGGCCTCAAGTTTTAAATACTTGGTCTTGAACTAGAAACATTATCATTCCAACCACGCATTGGGGGAAAAAAAATTAAAATAGACTTTCCTTTTTTCTAGTCTGACATTTGATTCGTGGAAGACTATAGGTCTCAAAAATGTATTAGTCAACTAATAGTCATAGAGATATGTCACTTCAGAGTATTTTCTCTAAATGTTTGATGACATAAAAATATAAATTTATACTACCTGCTATGAAGATACATGGTAAATATAGTCTCTTAAAAGATAATAAAACACTGCTCAAATTATGTGGGACATAGTGCATTGGTCTGGCACTACATATTGAATTTTAGTTGTTTTTTTTTCCTTTTATCTTTACCTTAAACTATTTATGGACCCATACATTACAGAAAATGTCCTATAAAACCATTTGTATTCCTTATTCTGTTTCAACATTAAGAAATGGGACTGGGGAGATAGCTCAGTAGAATAAGCGCTTGCCTAGCAAGCACAAGGGCCTGAGTTCAATCCCTGGTTCCACCAAAAACAAAACAAAACAAAAACAAAAAAAGAAATGAATCCATTCTCTGATATTTATCTCAAAGGTTTATAATGAAGAAAATACAGCCCAATCATTTACAAAGCTATTGTAAATACTGTAATATTGTAAATATAAATTATCTTTAATCCCTCAACTTAGAAACTTTTAGGATGCAAAAGCATTACACATTGCTCTTTTCATAATTTAACTAGAGAGATTCCAAACTCAGAAGTGAATAGGATTCAGGAGGTTGCTAGGATAATTAAAGAGAAAAATGCAACAATACTATGAGCTTTGTTCATGAGATAGTAAACAGGAACCCACAGCCCACGCAGTGGCCCAGAAGTGCATATTTGGGGGCAATATGCCTATGGCACATTCCCTTCAAAACAAAGCTCAAGCAAAATGTAAAGACAACAATGTTCATTCATATAAAGCATTCTACTACTTATTTGAAAGTGACTTTGCTACTTTAGATTGTATTTATTTTAAGCTATTTTCATAGATTTTGGTGCAGTTTGGACATTGAGTAAAAGGATCTTTCAGATGCCAACCATAACTTTTGGATTCCTGACAATGGCAAAAGCAAGCCACATACATATTTCATCTTAACATGAAAAAAAAGGTAGATTGCACTTTTCTGAAGGACTCATGTTGTTAACCTAGAGAAACAAGATAGCTTAACAACTCTTGAGAATGTTGTGTTCTTCTAACCTAACCACTTCCTAGAAGAAATATTTTTAAATAAATGACTTAGTTAATCTTATCTGCTGTTTTTATTTATTTTCTACAAAGAAAGGTCATTTTGTTTGTTTGTTTGTTTGTTTTTGATACAGGGTCTCACTATATAGTTCAGATGTGTAGTAATCCTCCTGTCTCTGCCTCCTGAAAGCTGGGATTGCAAGCATGCACCACCACACCCGAGGCCGGCATGGCATGCAGTACGGGGGATTAAACTTGGGATCGAACTCGGGTACATTCTTATTGTGTCTCATTTTCATTTACTTCAATGAAAATTTTGTAGAAGAAGAAAAAAAAATAGCTGTGCCTGCATGTATGACAGCAGGGAAATTTATAGCTTTTCTTTCCTGGCTCCTGAATGCTTGAAACATAAATTCATCCGCAGCAGCTGCTTATATTGTTCATTTTGAATTTCTCTCATATAAATTGTGCCTGTCCACCTGTAAATAGTGTTGCCTAATCAAAAGGAAGTATTTTTTTCTGAATTACTAATTGGTAGGAAAAAGCACTGTGGTCATGTTTTCAGAAACCAGGCAGATAAGGGTCAGAATTCTCACTCAGTACAGATAGGTTTCTAACTGAATCACATTATTTAATTTTATAGAACCTACATTTCAGAGTCTATGAAATGGGATCATTAATATCTGTCTTCTACGGTTGTTGCCTTTGAAGAGATGACAATTAAAAACAATTTTCCAGTATAGGGGATAAAAACAAAACAAAACAAATAAAACTTCTTGTTTGTAAAAGCTTCCAGATTACTCTCTGGATAACATTATGTGCCTTTGACTCAGCACCTGCCTTTGCTGCTTGGCTCTCTAGTGTTCACTTTCTCCACATCCTCTGCACTGAGTCCCCAGATCCTGAGTGGAACTCTCACCCAGAAAGTCTCCAGGCAATCCCTCTGAGTCTGTCTAAAATCACCAATATTGGGACTGGGGAGATGGTTCAGTAGAATAAGTGCTTCCCTGCCAAGCGCAAGGGTCTGAGTTCGATCCCCAGTTCTGAAAAAAAAAATAAAAATAAAATCACCAATTTTGCTTTATGTGCTGCACAGGTAGAATCAGTAGTTATTAGTCTATGAATTCCATTCTTCACAATACCAGCTGGGAAGATCCTACTCCTCAAAAGCCACAGGCCTTTTCTCCTTTGACTGTGTGTGCATCTGCCCCTGCTGTACTGAGGAATGAATTCAGGATCTTGTGCTTGGCAGGCAGGCACTTATGCCACTGAGCTTTGTCTCCAGCTCAGGATTTACATCTTCTCAATAGCTTTACATACTATCCTCTGTTAACCTCCTTCATCTATGTGATACCAGTAATTTGTCACTTCTACTACTTATCTGATTGCCCCCACCCCCACCCCACCCCACTTCCTTTTCTGATTCCTTTTCTTTTCTTTTTTCTTTTCTGTATTTTAGGGAAGGGTCTACAGGGTGTTCAGCCTCTCACTACTGGATCAAACTCATAGTGATCCACCTGTTTACAGCCTCCTAAGAGCTGGGGTTATAGGTGCGCGCCACCACTCCCAGTCTCAATTGCTGTCCCAGTGTGCCCTGTGCATGGCAGGCTCAGGGATCAAACTCCAGCCCCTGTGCCTGCTTGCCAGTGTGTTAATCAGCTCTACTATTAGTATGGCCTGCCCTCTCATTCCATTTCTTTTGTCCTCCAAAAGTAGTAATTCCTTATGTACTCAGTTTTCAGTATAATCTATGTCTCCCTACAGATTTTCTTTTTTATGACTTTACCATTCTAAACAGAACACTCTTGTACTTTATCTGCATCAAAAGTTTAGGTATCTATTGCATTTTTTTCTTCTGATAGCTCCAAGTCTCGAAGTCACATTGACAATAAATAGCATCTATGGATCCCTGGTACCTATAATAAACACTTTTTAGGTTCTATAGGATTTGTTTTCAAATAGCACTTATTCTTTACTTTATGGTTAATTAACTATTTTACCATATGAATAAAATTAGTTTATCAATAAGTTCCACAAGGGACTTTAGAATCTAGAAACATAAAAATAAACACTCTATATATAGTCTCAATTTTATCTGCACACCATAGATACTGAAGTTTCAGCCACATCATTTTTTCTCATTTATCGTATGTACAGAAGAGGAAGAACACTTTCACGTGAGAATACTCAGACCCACTAGATGTTTTTCTATTTCCTATAAAATAATTACATCAACATTAAAGGATTGCCTAATATACACCAAACTTTTATTAGATCTTAATCTAGACTAACAGACTACATATGTTTTCTCAGTAGCCCTTTATGACATGAATCCACCAGCTTGAAATGTCCTTTCCTCTTGTCTGTGCAATATTCAAACTTAAAAGCCATCCTACTTTCCAGGAAGCTTACAATCATTAAATTTCTATGAATCACTCTATCACTTCCACAATCATAAGAAATATTTGATCTCTTAATTTCTACCTGCTTCATTCCTACACCAGTTATTTTTACTCCTTTTCTTAGTTTGTGATCTCATATTTTCCCCTCTTCTTAGCTTTTAAGATTAATACTAGCAAAATATACATGCAATTCACATTTTTACTTCCCAGAATCTCTTGTAGGTATACCCTACAACTATTTTGCAACTGAATAACTATTATAGTTTTGTACTTCTGATTTTTAAAAATTCACTATTTCATGAATCTCAGAATTTACAACTGAAGATGATGCAAGACTTAGAAGAAGAACACACATACAATTTGTAATTAATGGAAACTAACTCTGGAGATCCAGGTCATGTTGTCCAGTAGAGAGGAAATCTCTAGAGCCTTCATTCTTTGTGCCAACGTGACAAACATGCTCTTAATCATCCAGTGAACATATCTATAAATATTTTCAGCCTGGTGGCTCAGTTGGTTTGTAATGAGATCTAATGATGTCCAGGGCCAAAAGGGAATACATACTGAACCCCAGATGCACGCTAATGTGAAATATATGGTGGATAACAAATGATGGAAAAAGAGCTACTGTGTGCTGATGTGACAAACAACCGAGTGCCCCTCTGCAATGATCACAGAGCACAGCAAGGAAGCCTGTGCATTGTGATGTATCACTCGACAATAAGAAAATAAAGTTGTTGATCAATACTACTTATGGAATTTTAAATCTGTGAACAGTGACTTGTCTCAGGTGGCAAAGGTGATCAAGAGAGTTGGCACAGAAACACAAGGCTTCAGTTGGCAAGATGTATGGGTACAAATGAACCAACAAGATACACCGACACTATTTTTATCCCTCATGTATCAGTGTATTGTGGCTTCCATAACAAACAGCACAGCCTCGATGGCTTACACAATAGAAATAAATGCCTGTTCTCACAATTTGAGAAACTGGAAGTCTAAGACTCCTTGTTAGAGATTTGCTCCTGTTTATCCATATGGTGATCTTGGTTTTTGTGTGTATTTCTGCCCTAAATTCATTTTCTTTTCTATGTTATTTAGCCTAATGTAAAAATAATGTCTTAGACAATGTTTGCAGCACGTCATGATGTTCACAGAGCCCAGTTTGGTCCATGTACATAACATTTCTTAATTCTTTTTACTTTCCCTTCTCCTTTCTTCCCTGTTCCCTTTCTTATAACCTCATTTTTAAGTGAGGACACCAAGCACAATAGCACCTAATGACCTCACTTTAAATTTAACTGCTTCTATATTGACCTATTGCAAATTGAGATGAGTACTGACTCACAATTTTGTGATTTATGATGGCATGAAAATGATATGCACTCAATAGACACTGCATTTGAGTTCTTAATTCTATAGGTCTCTTGACTAGATCTATGCAATACAATATTCATGCATGAAGCTGAGCAATGACGTTAAGCAGTAGATCAGAGGCAGCCGTAGTCACCGGGAGAAGTTGAAAACTGCCAGCATTTTTTCACAAAGGCATACACTAAACTACATGAGATACTCAATATCTTATTTAAAAAATAGGTTTTGCATAGATAGTTTTTCCTAATAATAGCATAATTTAAGCGGTGAATGGTCATAGCAAGTAGAGTTAAGCTGTGATACTCAATAGGTTAGTCAGGTTAGCAAATATTTTCCGGATTTTGTTGTTTTATTTTGCTTTGAACAGGGTCTCACTGTGTAGTTCGGTCAAGATCTTCAATTAACTATGTAGTCCATGTTGGCCTCAAACTTGCAAAGATCCTCCTATCTCAGCCTCCCAGAGTGCTGGAATTACAGGCATGAGTCACCCCATGCAGCCACCTTTCCTTTCCTTTCTTTTCCTTTCCTTTCCTGTCCTGTCCCATTCCGTCCCATCCCTTTCTGTCCTGTCCTGTCCTATCCTTTCTTTTCCTTCCTTTCTCTTTTCTCTTCTTTCTTTCTTTCTTTCTTTCTTTCTTTCTTTCTTTCTTTCTCTCTCTCTCTCTCTCTCTCTCTCTCTCTCTCTCTCTCTCTCTCTCTCTCTCTCTCTCTTCCTTCCTTCCTTCCTTCCTTCCTTCCTTCCTTCTTTCCTTTTTCTTTTTCTTTTTGAGGAATTTTAATGTGAGACACTTTGTTTGCTTAAATTTTGAAGCAAGGTCTCCCTAAGTCACTAAGTTGCCCAGGCAGAGGTTGAGTTTCATCAAGTTTGACATGAATTCATTTTTGATGTTTTAAACTTATAATGGGCTTATCAGAACATAATCCCATCCTAAGTGAAGGAATACCTCAAGATGGTCTTCTGAGTCACTGAGGCTATGACTGTAGCCTACGTACTCTGAGGGAAGACAAGTCATCCCGTGACCACTACATGCCAGCTGGACGTGCTTGCAGGTGAGGGGAGAATTCCTGGTGCCATGTGAAAAGTAGAAAGTGCAGGTTTCTGAATTTTCTCAAAGCTTATAAAGGAGCAGATAAAATGAAAAGTATTCTCCATACAGAGGTTACAACAAACAGAATACTTTTGTTTTTGTGTCTTATTGCTGTCAGTTTGCTTACTTGGTTAGTAAATATTCACCAAGAAGTGGCTTCAGTGAAATATTCGGTGGGGAACAGTGAGGGTTTGCATTTAGTCATACACATTGTAACTTCAACCAAAGAAGAAAAAGTACCTACTATTTTTAAAGTCCCTTCTACTCCCTAACATAGGTTGAATACCTTGTAGAACAGTCAGAAATGCATAAATCATGATTGGATTCCCAATTTATTTGGTGACTTGTATTTAATGGAACGTGTGATTATTCACATCATAGGCAACGCCACTCACTGGCCTCTCTGGATGTTATTGATTAACACCTTCCTAAATAGTTTCATCATGAGTAGCCAAACCTCATCTTTATGTAGAGGCTGCTCTGTGCGCCAGCTCCCGGCAGTCTCAGGATAAAGCTGCAAATGGCACGAAGCTCTATTTCTGACAGCTCACTGCTTCTTCAGGCCTCCTAGGACCGCATCCTGTCTTGCTGTCAGGCAATCCATAGGTCAGTATTTCTCTTTGGCTAAACTGCTCCATTTAGGGGGGAACACTGATGTTCTCTCTCATAAATCATTCAGAACAACCTCAAATTCCTTCCTTCCTCCCTCTCAGCCCAGGCAGAATGCATCCCTCCCTCCACACAAAAGTTTATACACACCACAGTTACTGTGCTGACCACACTGTGCTCTATCACATTATAATCATCTACTTAAATGACTTTTTTCCCTCTTGGGTTAAAGACTTCTTTAAGACACGATCTTCATATGGCTTTGTAGATAGATAGATAGATAGATAGATAGATAGATAGATAGATAGATAGACAGAGATGTATATGCTATTACTATTTCTATGTAAGTTACCAATATGAATTGACCATGCACTTGGCCCCAGTTGGAAATGTCTTTACGGCCAAGGCTTTGATCTCAGTCTTGTTCAGGATGGCTCTAAAAGTCACCAAATATAAATCATCTTTTTAAAGAAATAAAAAGCACCCACTATATATGAAATCACCATAACAAAATAATCATCTATAAATAAATAAACATTTATAGGCAATTTTGATAGTAACAAGATACATATATAAAAAACGATACTGATATTGGGGCACACACAATTCTTAAGGTTATTCTAACTAAAATTAATCACTGTACCTATAAGAGCGATGCTAGTCATCATTCCTGCTTGATAATGCCTGATTTAATCAACTCTGTTGTGCTTGCAGCAAAAATATGTCAAGCAATTTGTATTTGGTTTTCCAATTTTAAAATATTTTCAGTATTAAGTATCTAACATACTATGTACACTAATGAGATTAATATATTCTGAAAGACTAGAAAATATGGCATTCCTAGGCATCTTCTTACTTACAGTATTCAATACTGCATTATTTTGAGACAGAGTTTCACTGTGTAGTTCAGGCTGGCCTTGAACTCAGTAGATAGCCCAGGCTTCCTGGAACTCTCAGCGATCCTGCAGCTGAATTCATCTGCCTAGTGCTGAGATTATGGGCATGCATCACCATGCCCAGCATCATAATGAATGCTCAGCTTACATGTTGCATGTTTTGACTTTTTTGACTATTATAATTGTTATCATCTTCAATTTCTCCAGATATAAATTTAGAAATTTCAAACTTCATGAACAACAGATATTTTGCACGCAATGTAGGAGTCCTACATGAAAAACAATTAGCTGAATATTACATTTCCTTCTCATTTCAACCACTTAAATGATATATCAAGGTAAAACAATAAATGGGGCAGAGCAAGTCCTCCCTTAATGCATTCATTCTTGTATCTTTAATCACTGTGAAGTCAGCGCCAGACACACAAACAGCATTGGAACAACCGTGAATACGGGAAGAGCCTCTCCCTGGCTTCTTATCTCCTCAGCATGTCAGGTAATCGCGACAGGTCATCTGTAGCGCTGAGCAGGACTTTAGTGTGGATTCACTGCAAAACCAGTGGTTGAAATTTCCTGGTGCAACTAAGAGACAACTGAGCTTATCTTGGGCACTGCCTCAGTTACAACAGGTGGGAAATATTAAACACTGGCCACCAACTGACATTTTAACTAGGATTTTTAAATATTTATTTATTTATTTATTTGTGTGTGTGTGTGTGTGTGTGTGTGTGTGTGTGTGTGTGTGTGTGCAAGGTCTTACTATACAGCTTGGATGCATAGTGATCCTCCTGTTTTCAGCCTGCCTAGTACTGGGATCATATGCCACCACACCCAGACTCCATCACTGGCTCAGAGCACCTGGAGGCCCCAGGGGCAGGACTGGAGCAGCACGCAGCACCAGGGATCAGACCCTGGCCCTTGCACTTACCTAAGCTAGTGCTTACTACACTGAGCTATATCGCCGGCCCTTGTTTGCCTTATTGAATTGGACACTAAAAGCCACTTTCTAGTGATTATTGGAATTTGTAGTAATAAGTGCATGCAGATTTTATACTGGTGATTTTTGAATTCTGACAACTGAAATGCAGCTCAGTACAAACTAAGCCAAAAATAACTCTTTTTCAGTAATCATTTCTCCTTATTTCTCTACTGGTCGGTATTAAAATGCAGACAATTTTGGGGGTTTGTTAATGGGTAGATATCATAGGACAAAACAGATACCACTTTGAAAGTATGCATTAATATTTTGTCACAGAATTTATATGTAGCCAAGTATCTCTAATTATGATAGATTTTATAAATCTTTGAAAAATGTATTGTTGGACAATTTCCGCACTGTGGGGACATCACAGAGAACATTTACACAACCTAAGAAAACTACAGTGTCATTGGAATCTTCCCATATATTGTTCATCATTAACCAAAACATCACTAAGCAGTGCATTAATGTATATATACACACATGCCTAAGTTTCAAAACCATGTGAGAAGTATTTAAAAAGAATACTTTGATTTTATACAGAGGCATAATATATGATTGTAAAACTACATAGATGTGACACATCCCATCTTGAGGCTATTGAATAAACTTTTAAATTCATTTTCTTTTATGCAACAGAGACAGAATATATACGAAAACACACAGAAGATTGATAAAGATAACTGATGAACGCTTTACCCTTTAACTCTTCCTCAAAGTGAGTTAGCGACTGTATTCTACATTGAGTCTGTTTTTTGTTTGTTAACATTTCCTTCTGCGTTTAGTTGGACAACTGTTGTGGGCTTATTTTTAAAAAGTTGTTTTGGTGGCATGGAGTTCACACAAAAACTGCTTCCAGCTCCCCTTCGTGGTGCCAGGTACCACTCACAAGTGTTTCAGTGGTAAGCAGAAGATTAAAGGTAAGTGTTCGATCTCATCAACACTAAACATGGGGAAGAATGTCTGCGGCTCTTTTCCAGGCAGCAAATTAAAGCACTGCCGGGAGTGATACTCCAAACAAGCCCTGATGTTTTTATCGACTCCCTCGCCATCTCAAACACAGCCCAGAGTCCAGTCAATACCTGTCATTCCATTGGAGCCACTAACTCTGCCGCTGCTGTCAGTTTTTCTTATCTAATTACAAACAGCCACTAGCTAATGAAACTATCTCCCTAACAGCAGAGGACACCCAGGCCTGCAACTTCTAAGAGCCAACATAACCCAGCATGTCCCCCTAAAATCTCTTGTGATAGTCACATGCAATTCCTTAGTAACAGTAGCCACTTCTTTGCTTGTTACATTCGCTTATTTGTATTTTAGTGGAAAGGAACTAAAATTTGACAGGAGATGTAATATTGAGAATTATATATATTATAAAAAGAAAAGAATAACTAGAGTCAGAGCTTTTGGGCAGACCATGTGTTTTGCATGCCCACGTCCCTGGGCTTGATTCCTAGTACCCAACAAAACCCTCAAAATGATTAAGCACTAGAAATGGAAAGCATCAGAAAAGAATGGGAACCTATTTTTAATGCCATATTAACTTTTTACATTTTGATATTACACAGAGAGAGCCTGAAAATACATGATTATACCCAGAGCAAAGTGGATATAAAATTTTAGCAATTGATGGAAATTGACAGTTGCATGAAGTATAGCTATTATTGTCTTAGGTTTATAAAAATTTTATCTCTTTGCTGGCTGTCCTGAGCTTGCGTCCTCAATTCTTCAGGAAGAAGTTTTCTTTTAACTAACCTAGTGCATGAAAATGTATTCACAAGTATCCATTTTTTTTGACAAGTGAATACTGGAGAACTTAAATCAGTGTTGTTGAGCATGAGTTTTAGACAAGCACAGTGAAAGAACACCTTTTCCTCTTAGAATAAAAACTAGGTATCTAGGCAAAAACATAAAGACTTCATGTATAGTTTGGCAGAGTCTGCCATTATATTCTAATCTGCGCATTGTAAATGCTGTCTTCACAGGCCAAGGCGATCAATGGAAGGAAAAGAAAAGTGGGGATTATTCATAATTGAACGCATCCACCCCATTGGGTGCCTTTCCCATTGGTCTCAATCGCCCATATCCTACTTCATGTAGTGTGTGTCCTCTTTGCAAAAGCATATCTGATGCCACATTGTCTTACTCACTATATGATCCTAAATTTCATGTTTTTTTCATAAACAAAGAAAAAGAAGCAATTTCTTGAAACCTAGAAGGTTACATACTTCTGGAATAAAATTTATTCTGACCTATAAAATAGACCAGATTCATTTCAGCTTCAGCATGACACACTTTGTTCCTAAATATATAAAAACAGTCTTCATTAATTTTTAAACTTGTGGATCTAGTAAAGTACACAAGTCTTGACAGCAGTAAACAGAAGTCACAAAATGAAGACAGCGCCACGAGCCCACTCAGTAATGACTCGTGACTCAGCAACCTCAAGGGCAATAAGTGTTGTGCACTAAGTTACACTGATCTATTGATTTCCATTACAATTGTAGAGGTCTTTGAATATCTAATCCATAAATCAACTAGGAAAGCTAAACTTTACTTTTCATATTGTATATCTGTAAACAAATCATTTAAAGGTATCATTTCTTCTACATAAAACCTAAAAGTCCAATGGACAATAAACTCACTGGAGCATATAAATATTATACATCATACGTATTTATAGAAATATAAAATAAAAAATATATGTATAAGATACAACATATATATTTATAATATATAACAACATATTTATAACATATAATAACATATATTTATAACATATAACATATATATGCATACATGTTTTATCAGGAATTTTCACTGGCTCAATCATATTTAAACCATTTCTCTATGTCTATCACTGTTCAAGGTCATCAGTAATAATAAGCAACATATTTTGTTTAGAGAATTTGAATGAGGTGAACCACTTCTTGGTAAGCTGTGAAGTAAATATTTTTTGAACACCAGTTGTTAATTGGAATTCTACCATTATTTAAGAATCACTGTTCTGTTCTTTTGGAACTCTTCTTTCCTAGTCCCTTCTTGGCCCATCTACTACTTGGTAGTCAAATGTTAGAGAAAAGTAATTCTTTCATATTTTTGACTCCTTTCCTCTTCACATTCCTGTATCATTTTCAACAGTAACATCTCCTGAAATGGTTTCAACTTCTTTTAACCAGATAATTCTAACAGTTTATTTGTCTATCATTTTTCTCCTCAGTGTTATACTGACACTCCCAGAACTTTCTCTGGATTTCCCATTAATGTAACAAGCACCACATATCAAATTTGAATTTTCCAAATTAAATATTCATGTTGATTTAATTGAGGTTGTATTAATATCTCCTTTATGTTCTCATTCATAGACATACAATCTTAGATTCCCCCATGTTTATCCTTGGCTTTGACCTATGGATCATAATTATTTCAGCTTAGGAAATTTGGCACATTCTACTCACCCCATTCTTTTATTTACTTTTTTGACTGTTGATTTTTTTTGGGGGGGGATACCAGAGATCAAACTCAGGACCTTGTACTTGCCAGGCAGGTATCACCTACACCACTCTTATAATGTTTTTTCTCATTACTTTCTTGTTTTATTTTTATTTTTATTTTGATGTATTTGGTACAAGGTTTAGGGTCTCACTACATAGATCAGACTTTCAATTCTCCTGTTGTCAGCCTCTCAAGCATGGGGTTACAGGTGTGTGCCACCATGCCCAGTCCCTCTCATTACTTTTTTTTTTTTTTTTTTTTTTTTTTCGGAACCAGGGATTGAACTCAGGTCCTTGCTCTTGTAGGGAAGCACTTTTCCACTGAGCCATCTCCCTGACTATGAATTTTTAGTTTTTGTTTTGTTCTGTTTTGTTTTAAATTCTTTTTATCACTTTCTTGATTTAGCTTCATCACTTTGCACTATCACTTTCACAACACCCTCCCAAACACTATGATGTTGACGATGCTTTCCTGCTTCAGCCTGCCTTTCAGTTGCTAACACATAGTTCCAACCACGTCACATCACGTTCAAAACTTCAGCGAATTCTTCCCTGCATACAGTTATGCTCAAATGTGGAGTCAAGAATTCCCAAAATCCTACAGTATAGTTTCAATACACAGTTCTGTTTTTATCCTATCTGACTTCCCTTTTAATTCTATCTAAATGGAAAATAGATGAAACTGCTTATTCTGGAACAGGACTTCTAAGGCTGATATAGCTGACAACTGCACAATTAATAACCTGTGCAATTATGTATGACAATCACTGAGTAGAGGGGAAAACAGGCACAGACTTGAGAGCCAACTAGCTGCAGACTCTGGTCATAACGATTACCAACAGGACTAAATATTTAATTTGTCAGTTTCCATGCCTGTAGAAGAACAGCAGTACTTACCTCACGGAGTTGTGACAAATGTGAGCTGCAAGTGCTGAACATTAAAAATATAGTGATATATATATATATATATATATATATATGTGTGTGTGTGTGCGTGTGTGTCATAACCATTAAAAATTAGTTATTTTTAAAGATTCTTGGTGATAAACAATATTTATATCATGGCGCTCTTTAAAATGTTAGCATTTCTGGATATTTTCACATATTACTGTTTTTTATGAAGACTTTTGTATTCCAAAACTAAAATCTGTTTCATTAGGAAATCCTACTGAATGCTTTTGTTTATATTTTCTTGTGTTTAGGATGGAGGAGAGCAGTAGGTACTTTGTTTTCTTTTTGTATTTTTTTTTTATTACACAGACTATAGGGTCTCACTACACAGATCAGAATCCTAGTGATTCTCCTGTTTTCAGCCACCCAAGTGCTGGGATTACAGGTGCAGCCACCACACCCAGTCTCATTTGCTGGCCCTCTCAGTGTGCCTGGCGGCAGGGCTGGCACAGCACACTGGGGATCAAACCCAGGTCGCTGCACCTGCCTAAGTAGACACTTTAGTCTGCTGAGCTATCTAGCTGGCCCTCTCTTCTTTAAAATTAGGGAAAAAAAAAGAATTAGCAAATGATAATACTGACAGAGAAGATTTTTGATAGATATAAACTAAAAGTAAGTGAAAGCATGAATGAAGCAGATACTCTCAGACATCGCTCTAAGAATTAAAAGAAAATTATAAAAGTTGGGACAAAAGTTCCATTAGAAAAACTAATAATATCTGCATATTTTTATGAAATTTTAGTTAAAGTGAACTAGTAGGACCAAATGGATAGGGACAGGAGAAATGAACTAGAAATGAATTAAAGAAAAAATCACACAAAGAAAGAAAAATACAGCAAGCATATTAAGGTCTGTCTAAAACATGTTAGCTTTAATGGTTTTCTTCTAAATATTTGAGTAGAAATTAGTTAACATAACAGTTTCTATGAAGCTTGCATGAAGTTTGTACACTGTTAGCATAAAGAATCACTTTCTTTTGTAAGCATATTTTTAGCCTATAATTTCTCAACATTCGTTATCTATAGTTGTCATTTATGCTTGAAGCAATATTAATCAATACCTCAAGCATCCATTTAAAATTCCTGATTAATAGTTTTCTCTTAGTCAACTGAATCTATGAGGATGGACCACCTATGGCCCAGTTTAGAAGACGTCAAAAGGTTAAAATGCATCATTATTTCATTTGCTACCTAGATTAGGGTTAGAATTATACTTGTGGGAAGAAAATGAGTGAATTCTAGAAGCATTAAGAAAGCAAAATTAAGAATTATATTCATTTGTTGACTTTCATTTTTTCTTTTTACTTCTTTGTAAATATAAGAACAAATACATGAAGAATCAAGGATATAGCACAAAGGCATATTTTAGGATGCTCAAGGCATTGTCCATCTTAATGACAGGAAAGACTATGCCAGATGGTAGGTGTTTGGATTCAAGAGCAATTTCCCTGATGGTCAATTGTAAGAAAACAAAGGTTGTAGTTTCTAATCTCCAGGGAATTGTGAAAGATAATATTGCTTCTGTATAATCACCGGGTCTTTAATCCCTTTACACATAACATCTTCAGGGAGAAAATAGGCATTTCTAACTGATTAGATATAATCTGAAGAGATAAGATATATATTACAACTGACTTTTAATCATTTAATATTAGCAATACTTTATAATGAATTACTTTGTACATGTATCTTTTCTATGTAAAACTTACTGTAGTAACAGTGCCTGCCCGATTTTACAACTGAGGATATGGTAAATTATAAAAGATTAACCCTTTGAAAATCAATTGATCATTAACTGACCAAATAGTTTAACATGTGTGCTTCTAATAATACTAATCTGAAAGTTTTGCATCATAAATATGAACTAGTAAATGCAACCTGGAATAAAAAGAACACTAAAATATTAGGATCATTATTTGTTTGATTGTTTGTTTTTAATCTACTTGCTAAATTACACCATTAACAAAAATAATCATGTGGGAAAATTTCTTGACATAGAGGGCTTTGCAGAATTTGGAAAGAGTTACTTAAATATACAAAATTTCGAAAAATAAATATTTGGTAGATTTTTAAAATAAAACTTCTAAATGATTTATCTTTAGTATGGAGTTTTAAAATATGTATACATTGTAATATTACATATTTTCTTAAAATCCATTAAGTTTTTCTTAAAAACAACTTCGTTCTCTTCAAAAAGATGCTCCTAACTTTCAGAGTTTTTAAAAGGGTCAAGGCTTGCAAAACTATGGGCGGTTCATCCTTGTGATCGATTCTGCCTTGTTCATCTACCATGTCGCTCTACCTGACATGGCCACTCCATTCAGAGTTCATCAAACGCAAACATTCTTCTGATTAATGGCTAAGTTATTATTTGCCTTGCAAATGTTTATCTGCTGGGAAATGGGATGAATACTTCAGTCCTGACATGTAGGAGGGACACCACTCTAGGCATGATGCAATGATCAGTCGATGGCCTCCCACAGGACTTGGGCCCTGCCTTGGGTTTCTGAGATGATCTGAAAAGCAAAGTATCTATTTTTAATGAGTGCAATGGAAAATCAATTAGTCCATGGTTTATGGGAAGAAATTAATACAACTTTTTCATGATACCTTACAAGCCCAATAACAAATAACCTCGATCATATGGCAATATTGAAATCTATTTACTTAAAATAAAATAATGCCATTAAAAGCACTAAATTTGCACATTTATTTATATATAAAAATGGAGCATGGGCATAACAGAAAAAGTCAAATAAACTATAAATTTATAAGTAGTTGAAATATTAGAGCAGAATGTGAATGATATTTTTCTTTAAATAGTAGGATAATAATGTGATTTGTATACCATTGCTTGTACTTAATAGTTGCTAATTTTTAATAGGCAATTATTATTTTAAATCATATGGAGAGCATTTAAAGAGATGTTGCTCACAAAGAAGAAACACATCTGAGGTAAGTCAGGCAGCAAATCAAAAGGGAGATAATCAACAATATAGATTTGAAAATATATTTTCATGTCTCTCATGAAGAACGTTATAAAAAGCAATCCCCATCAGGCAACTGAATAAAAGCTTAAAAAGTATTGCAAGTCTATACTTACTGAGAAACTGACATAGATCTCTTCATCTACGGATGCACAAATATTTTCTCTCTGAAGTTAAGGAAATCTTGTAAAAGGTGAAAAGCCTAATAAATACATGCAAGGTCATATAAAACTATAGTCATGGCCAATTTTTTAAAATTGAAAAATCCCAGCACAATATGAGAATTCTATGAAGTGGTACGCCCACGTGTATGAATCAAACAAATTACACATATAAATTAACCCAGCAGAAGCTGCTTGCTGAGAAAAAAAATATAGTTATCTGATGATCTTGATAACACATATTTGTATGCCAGTTTCTCTCAATATATTAAGGTAGATATTGAGAATTTGGCTCTTTTTTTTTCTTTAAACATATTTGATGCTATTAGACATTTGAACAGAAGGAAATAGAAAGCATGAAATGGACAGAAGAACTTCTCTGGGAAATCTGTCACACATCCACATATGTAGAACACACTACATCATTCGTATCATACATTCCTGGCAAGATTCTGCACGCTGCCTCGCATCCTGATGTCACTACAATGTATTTCATTAATTGTGCATTTCCTCTTTATCAACAGCATAAGCCCAGAGAAAAGCCAGAACAAGGAACTCTTAAGCACGTACATCACACTCGCAAGCATCGCTATAAAACAAAAGTTTCTCTTTTCAAGCTCACTTAAAATTTCCAAACTTCTCTAACAAGAACAAATAAGCAAAATAAAATATTTCATTCTAATAACAACTCTTAAATAAAAACATCTTCAAGAATCACTGCTCCGCCCAATCTTCACGACTCGTTGTCTAAGCAGGTTGAAGCTGGCTACGTGTTCACTCAGTGAGAAAACCAACGTGCTCTGGCCCTGTTATTCAGACATCATATAGGTAACAAGCTCTGACAATGGCTGATTATATATCTCTTACAGGAGTGTCTTCCTCCTCTTTGCTGGCCGGTTGTATTCTCCAGTGTATATGCCAGTGCAGTCAGTGTCTCTTCCCTGGTAACTGTCACTGGGCTGTCTGTCAGGGACAGGGAGAAAAGGGTGACAGCCCTGACATCCCACCAATCATCCTTCTGGAAAATTGATATTGTCCTTCCCAGTAAACAACAGCTCAAGAATCGACCAGTCTCCCGGCACATCCCTGAACAATCAGCTTCCATTAGGAGTAGAAGCCACACATTCATCCCATGGCTGTCCGATCAATAGGAAAGTGACTTCTGCTGTCCCCTTCCAGCGCACTCTGTCATACCTCGCACTTAATACACCGCATGGGCAAGCACACTTAGGGCCTCATTTGGTTCAGTATAATTCAAACTCAGATTGAAAACATTAATTGAGGGAATGGGAATCTCCCAATATTGTTTTCATCATTTCATTTCAATGTTATTAATATGTAAATATTGGACAGAAGTTTCCACTCATGCATGTAAAGAACTTGTTATGTTCTAAAAACTTTCTTCCATTACCTCTCTCATAATGCCATTTACTGAAATAATTCCTATTACTTCTTTCTATGATTCCATTTAAATAGAAATTTTAATCAGGACAAAATAAAAGTGCATAATAGTACAACTGTCTTACGTACAGTTTTCCAATAAAGTGGCATGTTCACAGAGAAAATATACATTTTAATAAAAACAGTCAATTGTCAATAACTTAGGAGAGAAAGTTATGATTTCATGATGCCCCAAAACCCTTTCTTAACTTACTTATTCTTAAAGGTTCTCAGGAATTCATATTTAAATGCTCCATCTTAATTTATAAGCCCTCTACATGTAATATTCTATCAGCAATTATAAATATATATATATATATATATATATATATAATTAGTTCAGTTTTCATATATATCCTCATGTTCTAATATAATTTTAAAAAAACCCTTGAAATGTGTTTTATATTATATTATCAGCTGTGTACCTAATGACTGACTGGAAAAACCTACATTTTTAGGAATAAATGAAAACCTATTAAGTCAATATTGGTAGTGATTTAATCCCATTTGGGCAGCCACTCAGATGATACCACCCAGGCAGAATATATGAGCGGATAGAGAAAAGACAGGAGACAGCCACAGTGACAAAGAATGTACACGCTTTAAAAGGTGACAGGTGTCAGCTCTGGAGGGAAGGCAGTGGCTAAAGGTTCATGGCGGAATACTCACTCGCTGATTTATGAAGCTTCCCTGGTGTCAGTCCAGAGCATCATGTGCTGCTCTATTTATGGAACAGAGTTAGGTACAAAGAAAGGCAGCAGTCAAGGGGAGCCCACCGCTGTCAGAACCCATCCCACCCCCTAGGGATCCTGGGAAGACCACAGTGGGAAGGCTCAGGCTCAACTCCTGGCCCCTTTGTGGAAACTTTGCTCTATTTCCATTGTAATCCTCCACCTTTGGAATACTTTTAACTCGTGAACTACCTTCTTAGAGTGACCTGTATCTTTATATTAAAAAAAAGACAAACATCAAGGTAGTCATAACGGAAGCAGGCTTCTAGTGTAAGCGCTCAGGCACAGATCCAGAGAAATGTTTTTACTGAAAGAGAGCGGGTACATTTGATTTATAAGTAAAAAAGAGGTTTTCAGAAGCAATATTCATGAGAGTCCTACAGTATAAACTTACTTTCTATTTAATGAGAAATTTCTATTAATTATAATAGAATCATTCTTTGATTGCATATAAATCTAATTATGGTACTTCATAGAGGTGACTTAATTTGGCCACTCAGGAGACTTATGATCTTTTTTTAGTTTATTCATTTCCTTATATATTTTAATGTATTCTATTATAGGGTCTACAGGGTCTCACTACACATATCAGACTTGTAGCAATCCTCCTGTTTTCAGCCTCCTCAGCACTAGGATTACAGGCATGCACCACGACTCCCCATCTTGGTGGCTGGCTAACCTCTCCTCAACCCCAGGGTGGTGCTGGTGTGGCATGTGATGCTGGCAATCAAGCCCCAGTCCCTGCACTTGCCTAAGCAGGCACTTAGTCTGCTGAACTATCTCGCAGGTCCCAGCATTGATTTTCATAGGTGTTTAAATCATTGATTTTTAAATATTAACTATATAAATATTTAAATATCACTAAAGTATTTTATACAGGTATCTTATAAAATATCTAAAGTATTTTATATAGGTATCTTATAAAATACCTAAAGTATTTTATATAGGTATCTAAAACATTGATTTTTATTACTCCTAAGAGACACTTATGAATCTTAAAAATCAATCCAAATATCTAAGTGAAGTTTTTGAATGAACAGAACATTAGGTAACTACTTTACCTAAAACACAGCCTAATGATTTGTTTATATGCTCACTGGGAAAATAAGAACAGGCATATATTTTATGTATTTATACATTATTATAAGTTGGGATCTGAATGATTTTCATTTGCATAGATATAATCAGATGATCATAGAAATGAAGTGGTAGAAATCCTTATTTTATTTTCACTGCAGGCTTCTTGGAACACTCGAACAGAATCACTAGGTTCGCATTCTGTCATTGTGACAAAATACCAGAGAAAACAACTTAGAAGGAGAAAGGACAGACTTCAGGTCACAGGGTCACAGAGTACAGTCCACAGGTGTTTGCCCCATCACTCTGGACCTTTGGTGACACAGGAAGGGTGTCACACCACAAAGCTGCATGCCTCATATTGGCCAGGGAGCAGGAAAAGAAAACAAAAGCTTCAGTGGGAAAGGTGAGGGACAATACCATCCTTCCAGCACAGGTGCCCAGTGACCTGCTTCTTCTAATGAGCTTCCACTTCCTAAAGTCTCCACCAGGCGGGGAACAACCCTTCAACCCAAGCTTGTCATGGACATTTCCCATCCCAACCTTCACACTGTTGCTCCCTGTTTTCTTGCTGGCACATGAGGATGAAAACAGCCTATGTACAGAAACATAGTTTTCTAATCCCAGCAGAAAACAAACCAAGGGTTAAAAGAAGGCAACACCAATCAAATTTTCTTCAGCACCCCCTTCCACATATCCTCAAAGTAGAGTTCTGCTACACAACAGCAGAGATATTCATATGTGGTATGTATTAAAAGAAATGCTCCATAAGGCAGAAGTTGTGTAATTTGTTTATTTATACATTACAACATTCCATGACAGCACAGGCATTTTACTGGTCTTCATTTCCCTACTACAAGTGATGTACTTACGAGGAGCTGAAAAAAATGTAATCCTATAGTGTTGTCTGTCATAAAAATGTAGTGTTCCAATCCCAAGAGAAGCAGGCAAAAATTAATGACAAATAACGGGCTATAAATGCAGAAATATCAGGAATATGGCCAAGTACAGTACTTAGATCCACTGTCTCCGTCTCCAGAGCAAAGCAAGCAAGAAAGGGAAGATTAAGATTATCACTTGGCATTTCCTATTCCTATGGTTTTAAAGATATAACTTGACAAATTTAATTAAGTAGACAAATACTCCCTGTGGAAGTCAGATAGCTCCATGAAAAGAGAGATCACAGAGTGGCGATCTTTTTAACTGGTCCATGGTCACTATGTTGCTCTTTGTACCACAGGAGCAGGGTAAGATCAAAGTTACAAGTCATGTAGGCTACACAACCATTTGTTTTAAATTTGTCTTGTCCCTGCTGCCCTTGCCATGCACCTAGATGCTGAAGATACCTTAAGTGAAAGCTCGCAGGAACGCAAACCATTCGGGAGTTCACGGTACCCTCAACTTTACTAAATGGACATAATCAATACCTTAATGAGGATGTTTGGAAGCAGCCTGAGGAGAATCAAATTAGCACATTACAACACTTTTTTTTAAGGCCATGCATTAAGTTCATTAACTTTCCTCATTTGAATTACAAATTTCATTTCTGTGATCAGGACGAAGACAAGTCTCTCATTTACAAGCTCAGATTTTTGCCATGTTAACTTTTTCAGGAAACAGTGAAGTTAATGCAGTGGAAAAACATCATGTCTTGAGAGAAAATTTTGAAAAAAGTCTCCATAGTTCAATATTTGTTGTCCAGCGGAAGCATACATAAAAATCTGATGAAAATGTTAAGCAAGTGAAGATCTCCAGGCTAATGCAACTTATTAAAATCTTTATGTTTTTACGTCTGTAACTGTCCTATTATATCCTGCAAAAGAAGTGTTGCTAAACTTATTCTACCAATGCTATGCATTCTAAAATCCAAGCATCATGCAGAAAATTTGATGTTTTAGGGAGGGTACAGGAAAATGTCTATGCCTATGAGATGAAATATATAGAAAACTAATAAATATTTGACTGCCACATAAGTAGCTTCTTGCTCTTGGCTTCCAGTGCAAGAAGAAAATTTCTCAAGGAGGAGAGCATGACAGAAATGCAAAGAGGACATATTGGTTAGTGACCAAATCCAATTCTTCAAGAAATGTTTTAATAACACTGGAGTTTAAATTACAGAAGTTACATAGAATTTTTATAGTATACTTTCTCCTGATAAATGTTCTCAAATTATTGGTAAGCACATAGAACATATATATAAGATTTCATCATTTGTTTCTTCTGTAGCCAAAGAAGTAGATGTTTAAATTCTGATACAAATGTCTATCATGTGGAGAAAAAGCTAACAACAAATACAGTACTACATTCAAATATGATGGTTAAGTTAACACATTGCAACTTTTACTTGATGAAGGGTCTTGCTACACTTAGGTTAGGTCTGGACTTAAACTATTAAGCCCAGCCAGATGCACAGTAAACCACTTGCCTCGCCTCCCAAGTACCATGCTTATAGGTGTTCAGCACCACATTGGAGCAAAATGAAATTTTAAGAACCAAAAAGAACCTCATGAATTTATTTAAAAAATAAGAAATTAAAGGTCTATACTGGCTGACAATCTTGCCCAGGTTCCTAAATTTGTTGCAAAATTGGGGCATAAGCATTAAAGTTGTAAATCTAAAGAATTGATCATGAAATCACCTATCTAATGCCAGTGACTGAACTATGTAAAAGGAGGAAATAATAAGCATGAAATAAAGAGTAATAATTCTAAGTCTGTAATTTTTCTAGAAGACTTAACAGTAAATAAAACATCTTTCTATAAAACAATCCGCATAGACTATTTAAAGTCTTTTACATCAGGATGGAAAAAATTCTGAGCAATTTTCCAAATAAGATAGACTGAGTAGGCTGGGATATACCACAGTGGCACAGCACCTGCCTGGCAAGTCAAGCTTCTGAGTTCAACTTGTGGTAAAAAAAAAACATTTAGTGAAAGAGAAGAAAAAAAAAAAAAAAGGGAATAGAGATTCAGGTGCTGAATAACCCAAAGTAATATGTAATTGTGAATTAGTTCTTCTGTCAAAAAATTAAAGTACATATTTGAAACAATTTTGGAAATATTTGGATATGAACTTTGATTAAATGATACTGCTGAAGCATTATTAAATGTACTGTCTGTGAAATTGTACTGAGCTTATGTAGAAGATTCTTTATATTAGGAGATATGCACTGAAATACTCATGGATGCAGTGTTACTATATGTAAATAACACTCAAATGGCATGAATATGTACAGAGTGAGAGGTGAAGGGAGTTCAGCAAAATGTTAACAGATATTGCATCGAGGGAAACGGTATTTACACTGCCCTTTGGACTCCTATTATATTTGAAAATAGAAATGTGAGGATAAAAGAAGGCTCTGTACATGGGTTGGAAGATGAAGCAGGCTATCATTAGAATCATTTGACAAAGAGGGATTCTGAAGTATTCTTCAAGGTCTATTTCATGCTCTAGCTATTAGCAAAGAATTGTACTCAAAGTACAAAAATTCATAAATG
>NW_004524682.1:2292284-2310508 GCF_000260255.1 Octodon degus
CCAGGATACATATAAAAGACCCCATCTCAATCTGATGAAAGCCATTTATAGGAAGTCTACTGTCAATAGCATACAAAATAAGGAAAGCCTGAAAGATTTTCTTCTAAAAACAGGAACAAGAAAAAGACGTCTATTATCACCATATCTGTTCAATAGAATCAACTTAATCCTAAGTACCCAGGTAAGAGGAAGAAATAAAAGAGATCTGAATAAGAAATGAAGAAGTTAATAATTATTCATAAATCCATGACTTTTTATTTAGATGAACCCAAAATTCCCACCAAAATAGTCATAGGAGAAACAAATTCAGCAAGGTAGTAGGGTACAAAATCAACATACAAGAAACAAAAGTGTTTCTATATACCAAGAAACTCACCAAGAAAAAAATTAAGACAATGAGACCATTCACAATAGCTACAAGAAAAACTAAACACTTAGGGATTATCTTAATTTATGCAAAAGTGAAATTCCTCTATAACAAAAGCTCTAGATCTCTGAAAAGAGCATCAGAAAATGAAAAGACAACTGCTTCTCCTGATGAGACACAACCAGAATTGTCATTGGCCATGTTACCTAAAGCAACATACAGATTTAATGCAAGCCCAATAAAATGCCAACATTCTTCACAGAACTAAAGAAAATAAACCCAAAATTCACAGAGAATCAAAGAAGACAGCAAAAGAAATTTTGAGAAAAAGGAGTAAATCAGAAGGCATCAGAGTCTCAGACTTCAGGTTATACTTCAAAGCTACAGTGATTAAAAGCCAGCACAAAATCAGACAGGTGCAGGGCTGGGGATATAGTTCAGTGGTTTAAGTGCCTTCCTGGCAAGCACAAGGTCCTGAGTTCAATCCCTGGTACTACCAAAAAAGAAAATTGAAAAAAAAAAAAATGGTTTTTTTTTTGTTTTTTTGCTTTTAAACCAGACAGGTGCATCAATGGAACAGAACAGAACAGAGGTGGTGAACCTAGGGGAAGCAGCACGGCAAGCCGACAGAACCCCCGACACGCGGGCCAAGTCCCAGCTGAAGATGGGAAAACATCTGTTTTGTGTTTCTAAACTAAAACCTCAGTATTCAGATTAAATTGGAGCTTTGACACTTTGAGATGACTAAGTGGCCAGTGATGCAGTTTGTGCACTAATGTCTAAAAGGTTCGCCATCATTAAAACAGCAGATGCTGAACAAGCTGAAGCACGTTTAGGCACTGATCTTTAACAGATGTGCCAGAATCACACTGAAGGAGATTTGCAACAAGAAGTGCTAGGAAAATGGGCTATCCACATGCAGAAGATGAGCAACATGTACCACCAGATACTAAGATACAAGAAAGATGATTCAAAGTTCTTTTACAATATGAACACTTATTCTGCTTGATAAAAAAATAAATAAAACTCTTGAAGACATAGGCATATCCAACGATGTTCTGAATGGAAATTCAATTGCAGAAGAAATAATATTAAGAACTGACAAATTGGATTCTATCAGATTGAAAAACTTCTTAACGGCAAACGAAACAACAAGGAGAATGCGAGTATGTTTTGCCAACTACTCCTCAGAGTAGTATCAAGAATACAAGCAGAACTCAAACAAACTAGATCCACAAACATAAGCCCAATCAAAAAATGGGCCACTGAAGTGAACAGACATTGTACAGAAGAACTACAGATGACCATGAAATACATGAAAAGGTGTTAGACATTGTTGGCCATTCAAGAAATGCAAATTAAAACCCTCATTCCATCTTACTCCACAAAGAATGGATAGCATAAAAAAATCAGATAATAATAAATGCTGGTGTGGCTGCATAGAAATATGATCAGTTCTCCGTTGTTTACAGAAAAATGAAACCACCCAACCATTAGGAGACTCAGCACTACGATGCCTGAGAAAACTAAAGAATAGAAATTGCACTCAGCTGGGCATGCCTCTTCTGGATATTTCTCCCAAAGAGTCAAAACCATCCCATTACCGTGATTCATGCATACCATGGGTGGTATAACATGACATAACTTGCAGCGGCTGAATCTGGAGAATGCAGTCGATGTATTTCAACAGATGAAAGAATGAAGCACATGTACTTATATGCAATGAAATATTTCTTTGCCCTCAAGAGGGATACACTGGAGTAATCTGTAGGAATATGTACACCTTGATAAAATCTTGTGGAGTGAAATAAATCAGAAAAGGGAGCTTACATATCAGAAGGATTCTCTTAACTGAGAAGCCCAAGGTATAAAGAATTTAAAAGAGCAAATGAAAGATAATCAGGAACAGTGCTGTTCCTCATTTACAAATAGAGAAGGAACCAAGATATAGATGGGACAGGGAAGTGAAAACTTAAGAAATTTTATGTGCATGCTATGTAAATGTCATATGTACATTATATTTGTGTGCAAAATCCCTACAGTGAACATAATCATTATGTGCTGAAAACATGGACTAATAAAAAAGTCTGAAAACTAAAAGATTTGATCTTTCTTAAGTGTCTGAGGAGATTGACTCCAATGGCCTGATATGGATTAGCTTGTACAACTGAAGAGGAGAAAATAAAGCCCTTCTATCTATTTTAGAAATATGTTTAAACTATGTTCACTTTTAAAGTAGCAGTAACATATATACTTTAATGACTAAAATGTGTATATTCAACACACTTTTCTGGAGACATAGTAAGTATTTGAATTCATTTGTATGTACTGGGTATGAGTTGGTTGCCAGAATTGTTCATGGACCAGGGTAGTCAGAGAAATGAACAAAACAACTACACAGACATAATTTCCAATTATGGTAAATATCATAATGTGAAATAACACGGTGCTATAAAAAGAAAGAGAGGATCCTAAAAATGTGCTAGCTGGTAGAGTTTTCCCCTATGAAGAGAAAATTTTAAAATACAATACTGTGCGGCTGGCCAGATAGTTCAGCAGACTAAAGAGTTTGCTTAGGCTGATTCAGGGAACGGAGTTTGATCCCCAGTGGGCCTTGCTGGCCCCGTCCCTGGGGTGCTCTTAGATGCCAATTGAGACTGGGCATAGTGGTGTGTGCCTGTAATCCCAGCACTTGGGAGGCTGAAAATAGGAGGATCACTATGAGTCCAATCTACGTAATGAGATCCTGTAGACCCTGTACTAAATACACAAAAAATAAAAATAAAATAAAATAAAACAGTGTGAAATGAGGGGTTTAGAACACAAGGTTTAAGATGAGATTGAAATGTAGAGTGAACATACAAAATTATTACAGTAAGGGATTCACTGCCATTAATCCCATTCACAATGTCCACCCACATTTCAAACATAGTCATCCCTTCATTTTTGCTACTTTTTGAAACAGCTGTGAGAGTCCTCTTGTACAAGTATGTTTAGGAGTTGTGATAAAAATACAGTTTCACTGCTAAATGCCACTGAATGAAAAGGCGAGGCTAGGGGAAACCTTAGTGGGTGCCCACATTCACCTGGTCACCAGAAGCAGCACCATGGAATTTCTTGCTCTTCTTCAAAGTTACAATGACCATGAAGGCACATGTTTCACATTGGTTCAGGACATCAAAGCCTCCATGCAGTACAACTAAAGACACTCATGGCAAAGAACTTTCCAGAACTGCTTCAGAGAAGGGCAAGAACAATGGGATGACTGTCTTCATTGTGAGAAGAATATGATACTCCACAGGGGATTACTGGCAATGTATCTTTTACTCTGTCACAGGTTCTTTTAAATTTTTAACATTCATCATAGAGTCACCACACCTTGGATGTCAGTGTATAAACAGGATCTTGGCAGGATTACTGTTGCTTGATGGTAGGACACCTACAATTTATAAAGGATAATGTGTTTAATTCACATTGAATATTGTTTTAATCATCTTAGAGAGAAGGAGTGACAGAGGCAGGTGTGCACTGTTTCCATTAGTAAGTTTCAAGAATTCATTAAGACACCAAACTTGGCATATACAAATTGGTATTCTTGGACTTTGACCATGGAAAAATTGGTTTATCTTTTTGAAAGTTATTTTAATTAAATACCAAGCTACGGAAACTTTTCCTAGTACAATACATCTATGTTCATTATTTGTAAGGAAGAAACACAAACGTGTTGCATCAATAATTATGAAGCCAAATATGATTCTAATATCATGTTCCAATCATAACTAAAATTATATCACCCAATAATATCAAAATTTAAGTGGTGAAAATAAAAATATAGTATGTTTATAAATATATGTATATATAAGTATGGTGTTATATATAGCTAAATATAGAAGGTATACTAGATGTAACTTATTACTACTATAGATATTTACTGATTAAATCCTACAAAAAAAAATTCTAGCTGTATTTTCTTTAGAAAGAGATTATTTTTAAATGTATTACTGATACAACTTAATTTTGGCTATGGAAGTTATGCTGCTACATTGATAAACCACGAGTCCATATATAAATTCAAAATTATGGTGAATGTTTTTCTCCAGAAAATAAAAATTTAAACTATTAAAGAAAAATAGGGGAGTATGAAAGAAAAAGAATATGAAAATAGAGCAGAAGAAGGGAAATAAACAACTGCAACATGGCATAAACAAGAGGAAAAAATAAATTTTCATAAATTATCTGGGAGTGGTAAAAGTTAATGTATTTATTTTCAAATTGAATTATCTATTTCTTAATCTAATTTCTTAGGAGATAAAAGTAGAGTACATTAGTGTTATATTTTGAACATTATAAACAAATTTATATAAATTATCTAAAACTACTTTTGCTTCATAATGTTGTGTAACAGTATTTGAATGTATCATATTGAAAATAATTTCAAATCCCTTAAATTTAGTTCAACATGAACAGAAGCTGGACTACCCATATTTATCTCTACTACAGAATCCACACATTACTTTGGGAGTGGATATAGGGAACATTTAATATTCCACTAAATTAATAATGGCGGCAGTACAACCCACTGAAGTCTACATGTGAACAGCCCATAGTGTTTCAAATGCAAATGAAGCATCATAAAATTGTTGCTGAGGTTACATGTTGTGCAAGCTATAACTTTGCATTACAGATGCAAAAATCCAATTTCAAATACATAATTATTATTACAGTCATAATGTGTTTTTCTCAACACCTAAACAAACAACTGAACCCCTTCAGACCAGGGCCCTGGGCCGTCACGCTCTGCGGGTTCCATCTTTATGAGAAGCGCAAGTCATGAAGCTTACCAACAGGGAAGGCTGTAATCAGCAGTCTTCCAACCTAGCGGAGTACTGCTTCTTCCACATAGCCAGATAATCTATTTGCCATTTATTCATAAAGGATGCTTTAATAACACTTTACATATCCTAATCCTGGAGGAAATGGAAGAAATTTTCGTAGTAATAGATAATTCTTCAGGAGAGCAAGCTTCAATGCAAGCAGTTTTAAATCAACATCCAATTTCACACTTAAGTTGTACTTTTTAGTTTAAAATTACAGTATCAGTACTTCTCAAGGTCAATATAAACCATAACTCCTGCATAATTACATGCCAAGAGTGCAGTAATTATATGCTCAATATCTAACTTGAAGTAGCAGTACCAAAACTGTACTTGAAATATGATTTTCTGTACCACACATTGGCAACTGTTCACATCAAAACTGTATGCTGTGCTCTAAAGATATTCTGAGAAGTTTTAGAAACTATGTCACACACATGAGCCTTGTAAAACAAAATGAATTGGGACATGGAAGTAATTTGATTTATTTTTTCACTGTATCAAATTCTCTAAATTTTGGAAATACAATCATAAATGAGTTATGCTTCAGGAATTAAAAATGTGTGAAAGATTCAATCTATAAATTCATAAATTACATAAAAGCATTTACTTCAAAAAAAAATTTCACGGGCCCGGCCTGATAACTCAGCAGACTAAAGCATCTGCTTAGCAGAGCTCAGCAGCCAAGGTTTGATCCCCAGCATGCAGTGCCCACCCTGTCCCCTGGGTTGCTGAGACTGCAGTTGATGCTGGGCGTGGTGGCGTGCACCTGTAATCCCAACACTTGGGAAGCTGAAAACAGGAGAATCACTATGAGTCTGATCTAGTAGTGAGACCCTGAACACCCTGTAGACCCTTCCATAAAAATAAAAAAAAAAAAAAAAATCATCACTTGTAAAAAAAAAAAGTATTTTCTAGTACAAACCTTATAGAAAATAATTACCAACTTTTTCTTTCAAGTAGCTGTTTAAAACTCAAATTTATTCTGCCTTGTACATAAAATACTACCATATAAGAATGTTTTTCTTATTATCTAGAAATTATCCTCTCTTATTTGAGAAATAATAAGTTTTATATAAATGTTATTGAAAAATGTCCCTTATATAAATGTTCTTAATCACTACTAGAATAATAATCATCAGAGAAAGTATCCACGTTCTATGCTTGTGATCAAACATCCAAGGCTGTTAGGCCTGGTGAATCCATATTATTTTCTTTCTAGCTTCTTCCTATCTCTCTCCCTTGCTATCTTCTGGCCAGCTCCCAAGCTAATTAAAAGGTGAGAAGCTAACTTCAGAAAAGCAAAGAATTGCTAAAACATGATAAATAATTGAAAATAACATAGTACATATCTATTCACATTATTGAAGAAACAAATTATAAAAGATCACAGGACATATGACAATTTGAAATGCACCTTTTTAATCTCAATTTTAAGACAAGTCCAAGTATAGTAATAGAACATGATTTCACTTCCACACTTTATCATTTTAGTTTATTTATTTGAGCTACCCTGAATTTTAAATTCTTAATACATGACCCACATTTGGTCATACACTACAAAGACAGACAACTATGTATCTTTTGAAAGAATTTTTATTTTGATTTGGACAGGTATACATATATTCTTTTTAATTTTCCAGACAATATTAAACATCACCTCTCCTACTTTCACAAGTATCACTGGTGATCAAAGAAGTGAAAGTCCTGGATATGAGTTCTACTTACTGGGTATCCATCACTATGGAAATCCACAGGGAAAGAGCTGTGTAAAAATAGCTGCCAAGTTGACACTAGGTACATGAGGGAACCTGCTACAATATCCCCCAGTGCTTGGAAATTCATTACTAAAACGTAGTAATCATCTTGTAGAACTACCAGCAGATTGCACACATTACCTCCTGCAGATGGAAGAGGGAATAACTACCAGAAAAGGGGTAATGATGGTCGGGGGAAATTGAAATTTCATGGCACTTATCCTCTGTGTCATTCTATTTGCATGAAAACAATGTTAGCTGCAGACATTATGGGACCCTAAGGAGAGCAGGAGCTTCTCCCATTGGACAGAAGGTAAGAGGGGTATTGATGAAACCAATCTATCAATGGGATTTTTAAAGGTGCAACAGTCCTTGCCTCACTTGCAACCCATGTGGGTGGGCCTTCTGTCTAAGAAGAGAAGAAATTAAGACTGATGACTCGTGAGAGTTCAAAGCACACCAGCCTCTCTGACAGCCAGCCCTTAATGATAACGTACTACTGCTTTCCTTAAAGAGCTTCATGTCTTATTCAGGGTAAATGGTGAAAATGTGGCATTTTAGAGTCCATGATGTGTTTTTCTATTGATGCTGTCAGGGTGACCGGCCACTAAAGGAAGAGCTGTGTGTCAGTTCCCATTTTCTTTAGTGATTCATCACACAGCAGCAGTTCATGCATGCAGTAACAGAAGTGGAATAAATAACTTAACAGCTCCACACTGAACACTCACATATTTTATTAAGCTGCCACCAACCCTTGGGGCAATTCAGTATGCCAGAAGATAAACTCTTCTGTAGGACTCTCTTAGCACACACTTTTACTTATAAGCTAATACCTACTACAAGTGTTTACTCTCAAAATATGAAAAACATCTCTTGATCCACAAATGGTAAAGATGCAATTTATCCCTTGGACTTATACACTGTGTTATGAGTAATCTGGTAATAATATTCATTACTAATGTCTTCAATTCATACACCACTTTTCCTCTAAAGAATTTAACTGTCTCCTACAGTATCCCCAATTAGATATGTTAACTCACACCTCACATGGCAAGCTGTCTTTTTCAGATGCTGAATGATATTAGTGCCTGAGTAGGTAGTTCTCTGAATTACAGCTACTGAAAGAAAAGTGTTAGTCTTGAAACATCAATAGCAGGGATTGTTTCCACAAAGGCTTCACTGACCAATGTACTCACTAGTGAAAGTTTTAAGAGTCACTTTTGGTTATCAGCAGGCTCAAACCACTGTCAGCACAGGAGCCTTCCCGGGATCTGGCCTGTGCCTATCTCAAGCACTGCACATTCCCAAGGTAAATGTCCTCCAAACTTTACACTGTTAATCTTTTTTTATTCCTGGATTTAACTATTCAGGAGAACAAAACTAAATTATATGTTCATTAACTGTGTTTAGCCCATGTTAGGAAACCTGAGTGAAGGTAAATGGCATATTTTATATTTTTCCCCTCTTTCTTTTTAATCAAACAACAGAAAAGTGAAGCCTAGACCTAATGTCAGGGGAATTAGAGGCATACCTCAGGACTTCTACTAAAAAATCTTATTGTATATCATTCACACCACTGAAGACAATTTTAGTAAACACGTATGCACTAAAATATAATATCAAAGTAGCGATATTTGTCTTCAGTATCAAAGATAAACTGTAGTACAGGAGTAAATTATGTTTCAAATGTTTAGTATTTTCTTTAGGAAACAAAATGATTTCTCTTATAAACAAAAATTCCCTTTAATATACACTGTAGTTAAGTAAGGATGGTCAATAAATTCACTATCAACATGCTGGGAAATATGGATACACATCTTCTTTACTATTACCAATTGCTAAAAAGTTCCCAGACTAAGGAGTTCACTAGCTTGCGGATTACTTTATCCTTTTCAGTAGCAGAAGAGCAGATGTATAAAGAACTGCTATGCACTTAACACAGAAAGAAAAAAAATAATAAATTATCCAAGTATAAATTTGATATCTAATTTCCCTTGGAAAATCAACCTGGTAATTAGAATCACTGAACTGTCATAATAAAATAATAAAAAAATTTGAATGCAAAATAATTATATTCTGTTAAATATAATTTACACTGAAAATACTAAATTAGCTTTTAATTATTTCAATGTTTGAATTATGTGCTGCCCTAATATATTTTAGGATGATATATTATATAACACATCTAAAATAATATATATGTTTTAAGTATGTAATCTCCTGGTCAATACATTAGAAGAAAACATCATTTGCCTATTTGGTATTAGTAATATAAATTAATGTGTCAAATAATCACAAGAAAGGTATTAGGTATTTGCCATATCAAAGTGACTTAAGCAGTCAGACAACATGATTAGCAAAATTCAACTGTGCTTCAAAATCATATTACAGTCATATAGGATGACACCCGCTAAAGGCCTTCACCCAATCATTTCCTTTGAAAAATACTGGAGTGGGACTGATGCATTTAGTTTTCTAATAAGTTCCCCACTGACATTTCTAGCTGCTGCAGCATCAACTTTGGAAAACACTGCCACAGAAGCAAGTGTACAGACACTACAAGGAAAATAATTCTAGTTAAAGTCAATGTTAACTGCTTAAGGCTTCTGATGTTTAATGATCATATATAAAGTGATAACGAGCACAAGGAAAATGTCATGAAAATTAAATGAGATGCTATTTTTATTTATTCCACTTTAATAAAATCCCTGAAATATCACAGGAGCTTAACAATGTTATGAATTTAACTCCCTGGTGTGAGCAGCTGAGAAAGCAATAACTACCAGAATGCATGATGGAGCTCATGAAATGGGAAGAAACTGTTCAAAAGGAAGAGAAACTGGGGTAGGGAAAGGACAAAGGAAGAAAGGGGCGAGCAAAAAGTATGATAGTTAAAATAGTTGAACTACTAGTTTCTCTTATTTCACTGAAAAAGAAAGGTTTATGCTAATATCATTTGGACAATTTTTAATGCTCCTATGTTGCGCTCTGAGTAATGACTCTGAAGACAACCATATGCAATGTATTAACTATTCTTACTCTCCTGTTTAGCTTTGAACCTTTGTTTTACATTTTTCCTTAAAAAAAAAAAGACTTTGTATCTTTTAACTATAGAAACTTTGGAAAATTGTTTAATTCTTCATAGCAATCTACAGGAAACGAAAAATACTCAATTTCCATGAAGTAAAAATGCAATTTTTAGAGCCCATGATGTGTTTATATACTTATATACTTTGTGTATAAGCCCAGGGGATAAAATACATCTTTACTTTCAACTTTACTTTACTTTAGAGCCCATTATATCAGACTGTAAGTAATTGGCAATAAGGAAACAAGTTTCTTAGTGAAGGACATGATGAACACTTAATACTTTCAAAATCTTTGGAGAAGTCAAGTAAAGGGAAGAACAAAAATGTGCAAAAAAAATAGCATTAGGGTGATTAGTGTCTTTCCCCAAGTCCTGTTTTGGTGGAGTAATTGGACATGGATGGGTACAGATCAGAGGAAACATTTTAGTTTTTAACTGCTAAATGGACAAATGATTGTACTGACAATGTTTTCCAAGATCACAGTTTCATTAGTACGCTGACAACTCAATCAGGAGGTGAATGTAGATCCAACTGATACTAGAGGGTCAATTAGGTTAGCATTGATATCAATTTAGTTGTAGAAAGTAGGTAAAGTAATTTGTGTGCATCAATGTACTATCTCCTATACATGTATCTAAAATGAAATCGAATCTGTCTACATTCTCAGAACATGTTTACATCTACATCAATTGTTTCTAGACCAAAATTGAGTCTATCAACTATGTTCTTTTCCAATCCTGGAAGATGTACAATTAATGTCAATACTGAAAAAAAAGAGAAGAAGAAAAAGGAGGAGGAGGAGAAATAACTGAAATATTTTTATTTGATATTGTTTATCTTCCATAATTTCAAGGTCATGATTCCTAACATTTATAGGATGAAGTAAAAAAATGTGCTAAATATTATAGTGAAGTTTGAGTTGATTCGTTTGTTACTAGGGCTATTGAAATGTTTTGGTAAACTGAAATTAATCAGGAAACTCCTAAGACTTTAAGTCAATGACAACAAAAACCATTCAACAATGTTTGATGTTGGTATGAGAAAATGTATTGACCCCTTACAATGATTCCTGCTAACATGTGAAAAATAAAACAGGCTACTACCTAGAGTGCATGCAAGCTAACCAGTGAGTGTAGTCCAGGTGATGACACCTGGACCTTACTAGTACTAGTGGTTCAATAAGAGGATCAACTAAGGAAACAGCTAACACTGACATTGGCAGGTCGTAGTAATGCCAAGCTTAAGGGAGGCAGATTGGTGACATGAAAACAAGAAATCTGGGAGTTCAACTTGATAAATGTTTAGATAAAGAATTTTAGAGAAAAAGACAAGTAAACTCAAGAGAGCAAAGTGTTATTTGGGCAGACTTCAGAAAAGAGGTCTGGAACAGACACAGCTATCTGCATGCTCTAGAGAAATAGTATCGAAAAAGCAGTGACTGCCGGTAAAGCCTTCCTGAGAAGGAAGAGGAAAGGGCACTACAATTTTAACAATTAAATTGTGATGAAGTGGGACACCCCGAAGACAGAGAGGTCCAGACAGTAGAAACAAAGCATGGAATTTCTAGGCGACAGAGAGCCAAGGAAACAAGTTTTTTGGTGAAGGACATGGTGAACACTTAATAATTTCAAAATCTTTTGAGAAGGCAAGTAAAGGGAAGAACAAAAATGAGCAAAAAAACTAATGGCATTAGGATGATTAGTGGCATTCCCCAAGTTCTGTTTTGGTGGAGTAACTAGACATGGATGGGTACAGATCAGAGTAGACATTTTAGTTTTCTATTGAGCAATTAAATGTGTGCCAGTGGCCCATTGCTGTTGCAACACAGTACCACAATCTACCAATTTAAAGAAGATAAACTTACTACAGGAATCTGTGGAAGTCTGCAAGACTCTCACTAGACTAGAATCACAGTGTTGGCAGGTTTCTGTAGGCTCAACGAAATAAGCCAAGTACCTCTGCACATTAGGGGAGAATGGCCTCCTGGTCTGCTTCTTTCTTCCAAAATTAAGGGCCACATGATACTTAGGTAATCTCTCTGTTACAGTCAATATCTTCAAATTTCATTCCTATTTCCATAGTACTGAGCATTTTCATATTAACGGTTGGCATATTTGAGGACTGTAATTTTGCCTTCTATTCTATTTATCAAGCACTGACAGAACACAGAGTAATCTTGCTAACTTCCTCAGACATAAGGATTTTAAAACATAATTGGAGGGACACTTTGCTAGGTAAGCCTTTACCTAGCTATGCCACTTCTCTGTACCTATTGTTTTTTGATTATTTTTTTTATATTCATACTAAAGTTTGTCTAAAAATAATACAAGATACTATAAATTGTGTACAATGTCTCAACTGAAAATTTATTAGAGAATTATCAGTATAGAATATGATCCAAGAAAATATTTGTTTGATGATGTTTTGCTATCTAGTAGGAATGTTTTGCTGCTCTCTGATATCTGAAAGGATATCAAGCAGACAATAAGGTAAACGTTCTATATTGCTTACAGTGACAAAACCAAAAAATGAGTGTACATTAAGAGAGGTTTGTACATAAATAAATCATATATTTCTACATATTAGACACACATATGGAATAATAATTCATGTTCTTAATAGAATATTAATATAAAATTGATTATTTCCAAACGATTATTTTCAAATAGAGTGAAGAGAAAGGTTATCATCTCACTAGAAGACAGAAAGTGAAGCAGTCATTCTGAGTAGAAGACTGGAGAGAACCATGTCACATTCCTCCCAGTACTCAGTCTACAGATTTAATCTAGATTTCATCACATGCCACGGTAATGTATAGCTGATGTTTTGTGTGCTATTGTATTGCATGAAACCTTCCGAAGGCAAAGGGTTACTTTCATCAATCATTTTATTACTGAAACCTTCTTTTCACCATTTTGGCATCCTCTCATTATTTCAATATAATATGCATATTATAGGAGACTGAGAAGCCAACTGTGACCAAGGGAAACACGTTTTCCTAGTCGCCACTGCTCCAAAATTCATAGAGGAGTTAAAGGTCAGAAACTACATTAGGGCTCAATTTGGTGGGACTGGTACAATAATAACTACACAGCATAATCTTTCCTCAGACTAACACAGAATGTTAGGGAAGAAAAAATCAAATTCTCCAAATGAATTAATAAACATGATTTGTTCGCAAAAATATGCCCTATGCATAAAATGCAGCTTTACACAGATAACATCTACACAACTGACCTAGAAAAATCCTGAAAGAATTGAATAGAAATATGACAAATAAAGAGATTAAACTCTTAATCAATACCCTTCCTACCAAAACAAACAAACAAAAATTAGGCTTTAAAGGCATCATTGCAAAATTCCACCAAAGTTCTGAATGAGACTTAACACATTTACTTATTCTTTCTTTCAAAAAGTAAAACAAGGAAGTATTTTCAAACATATTTAACAGAACAATATTACAGTGATACAAAAAATTGATATAGACATAAGAAATGAAGATTAAAGATCAATATTCCCTTTGAATTTCAATACAAAAATCCTCCACAAAATACTAACAAACAGAATTTAGGAAGATATAAAGAATATTACTACCAAGTAGAATCTGTTCCAGGAATCCTAAGGGTTTGAGGGGGTTGTTGTATTTTAACAAATAAATGTCAATCAGTCTAACACATCGATTATTAAAATAAGGAACAATGACTACACGATCATCCAATAGAAGCAGCAGAGAAAAGGCATTTGACAAGATGCAACAACTTTTCATGTTAAAATAACTCGAAAAAATGAGAGTAAGGAACTTCTGAACCGGATAAAGCCATTTCGGTAAGTCACACAGTTGATATCATACTTAATATAAAAATGGTTTACTTCAAACTGGTTACTTAGTAAAACTGGCCACTTTCTACCAAGACAAGGAGCAAGATGATGTCTACTCTCTCTGCTTCTATTGAGCACAATACTTCAAGTTCTAGCTGTAAAATTAAGCAAGAAAATGAATTAAGAGTCACTTGGAATAGAAGCAGAACTGTTTCATACCTTAGCAGACTAAGGCGCCTGCGTAAGCAGAGGCAGAGGCCTAGGGTCCTATCCCCAGGCCTGCCATGCTGGCCCCACCCCCAGGGCCCTCTGAGACAGCATTTGAGACTGGGCATGGTAGCATGCCTATAATCCCAGCACTTGGGAAGCTGTAAACAGAAGAATCACTATAAATCCAATCTAGTAGTGAGACCCTGAACACCCTGTAGACCCTTCTCTAAAAAATACAGAAAAAAATAAAGTAAAACAAAAAATAACCAAAAAGCAGAACTAGCTCTATTCACAGATAACATGATATTGAATATATAAAATCTTAATATATGTACATACAAACTTAACTGATAAATATAAAATTGTGTTCAGCCAAGAAAAAATATACATTTGAATGATCAGAAATTGGAAATAACATTTAATGTATGATATCAAAAATTTAAATATGAGATAAATCACATACAAAAAAGCATAAGTATTGTACTTTTAAAATTATGAAAGATTACCAAAAGAAATAAAAATGAAGAAGCTAAGTAAATGGAATGAAATTCCATACCCATAGTTTGAAAGGTAATATTCTTCAGGTGGGGAAATTCCCAAACTGACTTAGAGGTTCAAGACAGTTTTCTCTGCAATCCCCAGTTACTTCTTTTGAACAATTATTGAACTACTCTTAAGATTGCACATGGACATGCAAGGGACACAGAAGAGCTAACACAACATTGAAAGCAATGGGAAAATTAGATGATTTAGTCACTGGTGTGGTGGCATCCTTCTATAGTCCCAGCATTCAGCAGGCTGAGACAGGAGGATCATCACGAGCTCGAAGCCACTCTGGGCTACCTAGCCAGCAGAATGTTGGCCTGAATTATGTAGAAGACCCTGTGTCAAAACAACAACAAAAAAAAAATAAGGTGATTCAGAATGCCCAATTTCAAAAATTATACTAGGGCTATTCTGAGGTCTATAGTAAACTATAGTAAGCCACATGGTGTAGTCCTGGCATAGGAAACAGATATGAGAACCAGCAGAATATATGTGACAGCTCAGAAATAAAATCCTACATTAAAAGATTTGAAATAATAGACAATTATCCCAAACAGACAATTATCTGAGAGCAAAGAATATTCTATTTGACACGTGATGCCACAAGAACTGAATGTGAACATGAAAAAGAATAAAATCAAGTCTGTATTTCAAACATGCACAAAAATTCTCCAAGTGAATAGCAACGTAAGTATACAAACTAAAACTACAAAAGTCTTAGCAGAAAAGATAGGGAAAATCTAACCTTGGAGTAGATACAACACTTTTACATATCATATCAAAATCACAAGAGGATCAATAATTGAAAAGACTACTCAAAAAAATTATGGAAATCAGTATGACAAGTCCTCAAAAAGGTGCAATTGTAAATCACATGCAGGCCAGCTCTGCCCCTTGTGAGTATTCTCCTGAAATAGTTAAAGCCCTCATGGGATAGTGATCCCTACACACTCAGGTTTATGGCAGCATAACTCACAATAGCTAAATCTTTTTTTCCATATTCATATGTGAATGTATAGATTTATTTTTTTTCATAATTTTATTGATAAACAAATAGCAATGAGACAGTTTCAAATCAAATCGCTAGGACAGTTTCAATAATTAACACACTGCATACATTCTTCTTAGTGGTTAATTGCTGTACAAGATGCGGACTTGAGATCCTATTTACAAACACCATTAGAACAAATCATTCTATTCATTAAGAGAATGAAACTATATATCTATCCTAACTATATACAAAATGGACATTCATCTGTATCCCCTTTTTTGTTAAGTTCTGTTATTTGAATATTATAGGTGTGTAAACTCAGCAAAATATTCTAAAAGAGTCCAGTAGCCCATAATAGCATTGAGTCTTCTGTTTAACTGGCAATGTCAGAAATTGTTGACCTGAGTCCCCTACAGCTCAACATAACAGCATGGCTTTACTTCCTATATTTCGTCTTCATACTTTTCTGCTGGATGGTTAAGACCAAGGTACAGCAGGACCTATACAACAAGAGTTGTAGCTTTTTGGTCTGAGAAGGTCAGTGAAATCCCCTCAGGATTTATTCTGAGATCCTGTACCTCAGATTGTAGAACCTTTGTCAGTGTCAGCCATGTGGATGACTCACGGCCATTGCTTGGCCAATGTGCTCTCTGTGAAAGCTTGAGAGAGTGTTTTCTCTCCATGTGACTCTCCTTAGGCACACTCTACATCATCGATCACTTTCCTCTTTAGCCTCATAATCTCCTTGATCAGAACATTTGGGACACTAAAGAGTCAATAGCTAAATCTTGAAAGCAGCCTACATGTCCACCAACAAATGAATGCACAAAAAAAATGTGGCACATTTACACCAGGAAGTGCTACCCAGCCATGAAGAAGGGTCATAGAATCATCTGCAGGAAAACAGATGCACCTTGAGCTCATTAGCCTACGGAAAACATCAGATGCAGAAGGGTAAAGACAGCATGGATTTTCTTATATGAGAAAGCCAAACAGATGCAGTTAAAAGCAAAATAAAAGACAGATAATAAGAAATGGAAATAGAGTTTGTGGAGATAGGAAGGGGATCTGTACGGGGAGAAACAGGAGGAGGAGAAGAAGTAAAAGAGATTAAGACTGCAAGTGTGTGTACCAACTCGCTGAGAACAAGGCATGTATTATGCAGTGTGGGTGTGAAAATAAAAATAAAATCATAAAAAGTAAAACTACAGGGGGCCGTTGAGTTGGCTCTGCTGACAAAAATGTCTGCTTATGTAAGCTTAGCAAGTACAGGGACCACAGTTCTATCCCCACTACCACATGCCATGCTGGGCCCGGCCCCCCAGGGTGGCGTGAGCTGGCCACCAAACCAGGCGTGGTGAGGTACTCCTGTAATGCCAACGCTGAACAGGCTGAAAACAGGAAGATTACTACAAGTCTGAGCTGTGTAGTGAGACCCTGTAACAGCCAAATACATTTTTTTAAAAAGTGAAACAACAGGTGGTGAAGGATTTTAATATATACTTTTCCTAAAAAAGTTTTCAAATAGTCAAAAAGCACAAGTAAAAAACAATCCACATTTTTAGTAAGTAGGCAATAAGGTACTACTTATTCCCACTGCCATGGTCAGAATCGAAAATAGTTGACTAAGAATATGTTGAGAAGTATGTGGATATCATTTCTGATTGCTATTTAAAATGGTATAGCTTTATTATAAAATAGCAACTTCCTCCAAAAATCAAAGTGTTAATATATCAGCCCACAACTTCACTACAAGTTACAAGAGAATTGCAAATTATGTAAAATCAGAAACCTGTACATTAAACTTCCTAAGTCTCATTTATACTGGTCAAAAAGTTTAACACCCTAAATGTCCATCAATTGACAAGTGAATAAATTAGATACAATCTTTCCAAGAGTGGAATATTTTTACCCATAAGAAGGAATGAGCTACTGTCCTGTGTACTACAACATGAACAAATCTTAAAAAGATTGTGCTAAGCAAAGGAGGTCAGACAAGAAAAGCTACTCACTGAAAGCTTCCTATCCTATGGCATGTCTAGAGTAGTCAACTCAGGAACACGGAGTAGTGGCTGTCGGCAGCTGACTACAGAGAGAATGGTAAGTCATACTATAGGTAAAAATTTTTCTTTCCTGGGTAAATAATGTATTCTAAAATCAGTAGTAATGGTAATGTAACTATAAACAAGTTAAAAAGCAAGTTTTTATATTTTCTAAGGCAGTAAACTATGGTATGCAAATATGATCTCAAAAAATATTACTTAAAATTTTTCATCCCGATTTTCTATGCACTTTGGAAAGGAGAAATGTCACAGGATGGTGCTTTTCCATGTCTACTGTGTGTACAGTAATGTGGGACACTAGTTACAAGGAAGACACAAATGCAGTGGGTTCAAAGGAGGCCCTCAGGTTTTGCACCTATAATACACCCACAGATGACGGGTGACTACAGCCTGAAGCACACTGAGCAGGAAGGTCCTAGACTAGCACTGGGCAAGATGGTGGCCGCAGCTACATGTGCATTCTGGGCAGAGAAATATGACTCGTGCAAGAAATATAGGTTCCTAGTAG
>NW_004524682.1:2310843-2313432 GCF_000260255.1 Octodon degus
AGCAAATAAATAAATAAGTTGTTCAAAAATGAAATTTCATAAAATAATAAATAAAAATGGCTCCTAAGGAATTCTCAATTTTTTGTAACTTATGTTTTGTTAAGAGTCATTATTGCTTTCCCAGTGTCAGCAAACTGTGGCTGCCAATGACAAGGCATTCAGGCTCCAGACTCTTGAGTACAAAGAGGATTTCAAATTCTTTACAGCTGTGAGCAGGCAGCTCCTATTTGTAGCATCATTGTACTCTACCGAATGAGTATAATAGACACACAGCAGGATTTTGTTCAGAATACTGTTGCAGTGATACCAAGAAACACATTAAAAAGTGGGAGTGTTAAAAGGTGTGCTTTTAAATAATGCAGGATAGCTGTGGATTGTGAGAAAGGTTTATTAAAGAATTAGAAAAGGACTGGATTCAAAGACAATCTAGGATATCTTAAATGACACCAAGCGCTCATGCTCTTGTTGAAAGACAAAGTTTATATATGCACACTAGGAAGCTGATACTGGTGAAAGCCTTCTATGTCAACCACACATGCCATTTGCAAATGCAAATCATGGTGCAAGTTGCAGAAAACACTGTTTCATGCTCACTGCATGTGATCATTTAAATAAGTATTTTTTATCAGATCTCAGGATGTGTTGGACACTTATAGCACTAAAAGAGTATAAAAGAAAAATATTTCTGTGTTATGAAAAATTTAGTCAAAGATTACTCAAGCAAAAAATGAACACTTTCCTGTGCCAAAATAGTGTACAGATAGCTGTCCATACAAAATTGTGATCCAAATGAGGAAGAAGATTCAGAAAGCACTCATTGGGTCAAAGTGAATTAGTAAAAACTGGGAGTTCTGGAAAGAAGAGTGACAAAGAAAGCCAAGAGACACAGACCTAAAATCTTAAGTATTACTCCTCTGTTCACTTCACCTGGAATTGGAAAACCTTGCTTCATTGAGGAATATCTGTTAATCCATGAATACACAAACAAATTGTCATTTTATTTCTGTGAATCTTTTAATCAATTCAGTAGTATTAAACATTTCCTTACACAATTCTATTTTATAACAATAACTTAAGTTTTAATAGATTATTTTGAGTATAATATATTATTAAAGGAAATAATAACTAACTTTTTAACTGAAAATTTTATTTTTATATTGTGGTATTAAAGTACCTTTTTGTCATTTTTTGCTTCTTTTGTTCAAAAAAGGGCAGTTCCAGTCTCCAATGGGAATACATCTTTTTTAAAGTAGGGTTTCACTTCTACTAACAAAATTATGATAATACAATATGATTTTAATTGGAAAAGTAAACCCCATACTACAAAACTCAATTACACTTTCAGCTGTAACTGGTAAAAATTACGTCTTGAAAGCACCTGTTCTTACAGTTAAAGTTGACTTTTACATTATTGATTCCTGCCAAGTACAGTTTCCAAATAATGTTCCACCCCTAAAACATTCTGTCATAGAGTCACATCCACTTTTGCTTTGCTTACACTGTTTAACAATAAATTCAAACAAGCATATTCTTGGGCAGTGGAAGGGTAAGGAAACTATTTTCCAAATAGAAATAATAAATTTTATTCTTGGGGCCAAATCTGAATTTTCAATTTAATGAAGTTTTTTTTAAGCTAAACGTTTGAAGTATGACTATCTATGGGCACTTCTGATCTCCTTCACAGAGGAAGAAATGGTCACCTGGCTCTCTGGGTATAATCATTTCAGTCCAGAAGCTTCTCTTTTGTTACATGTAGGTATGATGGAGAAAAACAAAATGCCTGAGGTAAAATATTTGTCCTAACTTTCAACAGTGCTTCTTTCAGGCAATAAGATTATAAAAATGTATTCCCAAACATGAATAAATGCATGAGAAATCTCAAGACACATTTTATTATTAAGAATTTTCTTTTGTTCTCGGTCCAAATGGTCATTGCTTCATTTCCTCTTATGCAGGACAGCCATGTCGTATCTCTTGACTACTGCGCACACATTTGCCACTGAAAGACATTTTAACAGAGTGTTGTCACATCTGTCATTTCCACCCAGGCTGGTTAAAAATTTTATCTGCCGTCTTGAATTAATTTCAGCTTCTCTGAGCCCAGCAGGGGAGTTCTGAATGATTCAACTAAGTTCTTCATTTTAGACACTCTAGTTCCCATTTAGGGTTTTCCTCCAAATCTAGGGTCTGCTTCACATTACAGGAACAATGTTAGACATCCACCAGAAGGAAAAAAAAGTTCATAAAAATATAATTTTCCAACTGTGACATGTTCCTGAAGAAGATTCTTTTTAAAAAAAGTTTCATAACTTTCCCTTTTACTTCACAAATTAGCCATGACCTCACCTAGATATTACACATAAGTAAATACATAAAATTTAGAGATGAAGGAAATAACATGGCACTAATTGGCAGTAGAATCTCCAAAGTAGGAACAAATAATAAAATAAGAATTAAACCTAATCACCATAATATTTAGTAGGGATATATCTTGGACAACACTGAAGGGAATCAAGTCAACAATATATTCTTGGGCCGGGGAGATGGCTCAATAGAATAAGTGTTTACCTGGTAAGCGCAAGGGCCTGA
>NW_004524682.1:2313549-2317322 GCF_000260255.1 Octodon degus
TTTTTTCTTTTTTTTTTGGTGGAACTAGGGATTGAACTCAGGCCCTTGCGCTTGCCAGGGAAGTGCTTATTCCACTGAGCCATCTCCCTGTCCCTCTTCTTAGACTCTTACTCAGGTTGCTTTATCCTGAGCAGCTAACTATTGGAAGGTAAGAAAGTTCAAGGAGTGCATTAGATGGGAGGGAGGCTTGATGCCAACAGAAGCACAGAAACCTCTTACAAGCCACCACTGATCTGTGGGACTGTAACCCCCTTTGACAAGCACAGTTCCCAACTAATGACAAATGTGTTGTCATATGGCTGCAAGTTAAGATTTTAACTCATCGGAACTTAGCAGGGGTGGAAATGGAGGGTAATTCTCAAAGCCAGTGTCACTAATCTCCCTGAAACAGAACCATCTACACATATGTAGGCTTATAAGATACCACTAAAATTCACTTTGTCTCCAAGTTTTCAGTTATAGAAATTTAGCTAGTACTGCTTTTAGTATCTTCAGTTAACAGCACAGTCAGTTATGTAATTCTAAGCCCAATGTTAACCTTTCTCATGCTTCAAAAAGAGAGGATTATGTTTTCACAATTTTAATTGGGAAAAATATATTTTTTCCATCCTCTGCTAAAACAATCTAGTATCATTAAGATATTTTTATTTAAACTGGCATTTAAAGCTCTCTATTGGATTTATTCTGTTAACCATAAATACATTATGGAATGGTGGATATTTTCTTCCAAAGTTAGTAGTACTTGTTTGATATAATGATAGTTAATATTTGAAAAATGTTTGATCTGAATTTTTTTAATGTATCTTGTACAGGGTCTTAATAAGCATCTGAAAGTTGTAGTGATCCTCCTGTTTTCAGCCTCCCAATGTGGGGATTGAATTATTTTTATGCTTGTAACCTTTGGAAAAAGCTTTTACAGGCTGAAATTTCAGTAATCTCTCCTATGCTTCAGATGGACATTTACTGCTGTATTAAAATTGCTATGTTAATTATGGAAAAGAACATGATAAAAGTAATAGTTTTATTTACCTTATTTTAATTTTAGGGAGAATAAGAACTACTGAGATATTCAGGTAGCTTTCCTTTCCTGTTCAATAATGGGTGACTACCAAGGAAAACAAAATGTTTCACACAGAAATGATCATGACACAGCAAAACGCACTCATAATAGGGTTTCTCCCATTTTCAACGCAAACAATGAGGAACCAAACCCGAAATAGCCGCTTACAAAACAGATAGTACAATGTTGTAAGATCCTTTTCATTAGTGGGTATGACTAAAAATGACTAAACCCAAAGTGGTATCCAAAACAGTTGAGGGCATTTGGGTGAGGAGTGGGAGACAGCCCTGAAGGGGGAGGCACAAATGCGTGTTCAACTTGTATCCTTTAAAGTTTTCCAATTCAGCCATCTGGCAAGTTTAGTGCTATTATTATCAATTCTTATTTAAATGATAATACAGCCACTTGCTGACAGGAAATTAGTCATGCAAGGACCTGCAGATGCACTGCCTTCTGCCCAGGCCTTCGAACTCTGCATGCGAAGTTCAAGGTTGCTCATTTGTTCAAACCACATGGGGTGGTGAGACAGTGACAGCTTGAAGTCCTTCAAGGTATCCCCAAATTTAACAGACCTTTCCTAGCTTTGGGCAATGTTTGTATGTGTGGGAGAGAATGTGTATTATAAATGTCAGAACTTCTCCCTAAGTTCTCTTTTCTTTTCATACTTATTGCTAAAAAGCTGAAGAAAAATGACAAATCAGTCAGCCTAACTTCTGCACAAATTCTTGGCACAATAAATTGAGGGGGAATTATGAGATTAGACAATGACACATTAAAATTCTACCATGATAACATAAAGTTACATATAATTGGCAAGTACATCAGGAAAACACATTAACACACAACAAGTGTTGTGTACAAAAATATTTCTATGGAACTTGTAAGTTTTAGGGTGAGTAAATAAAAAATTAGTACTTGAAAAAGAAAAGTAGACATAACAGTGAAACTGAACATTTTATCTTATGGTGGCCATGGATAATCTTCACATTTTTTCTTTGAGATTAATTATTCCATGATTAAACAAAATCGATAGTAATACTGGCAATACCTATGGTTTATTTGACATATTACAATTTGATAAAGTACTGAAAATCGTTATGCTATTAAGCTTCCACTCTTCAAAGCCCTTTCAGATGGACCCGGGTACTCACCTTTCATAGATAAAGATGCTGAGCTTCAAGTAACTTAACTCACACAAACTCATAGAAACAATAAAAAGCAAAGCCAACAGTCCCTCTCAGAGCTTTCCATTCAAGCCTAGAAGAATGCATGCAAAATGTACAGCTCTTGTTTACTAACAAGAGTTTACTAAACCTACCTGAGCTTTAGTTTAGTAAACAAGCTAAAAATGAAAGCCAGTGGTAGTTTTTCTAATTAGTTTAAAAAAAAATCTTCTCATAGGTATGTATCATGTATACTTCAGATAATAGTCCATAGTGTACAAATTCATTAAATAATGGTTGCTTTTCAGTTGTCTATATGTATAAATTTATGTGCCTTTTACAATAAATTTTAGAAATTTGCTTTTGCAATCACAACATTAGAAGGTCTTAAGGAAAGATAATGTTAGGAAAAACAGCAGGAAACAGTCAATCATCTTATTTACAGTCTCTGTATAATTAAAGATACTGCCTATTAATAGATATGATCAGCAAATGATTCATTTTATCTTCACTAACTCCATTTTTACTGATGGCTAAAAGGGAAAAATATTCTCATGGATAAAACTCATCTTTTACAATCATTGCTCTGTGAACATGCTTTCTATCTTCCCACATTGGATTTGCCTCTTCTGCACGGAGTAATGAACTGTTCTGACAGAGGCCTCGCCCCCACCCCACTCCACCTCCCTGCATCTATTTAAATTCAAACATGCACAGCTCATGTATAAGCAAACAGGTGCAGGGCTCAGGGGCTGCCAAGCCCTGAGCAGGCAGGAGGTACATGTGTAGCTCACTGATTGTGGCAGGCTACTGATAGAAGACGACAAGCCCAGACAATGCAGAGGGTCAGGAGGTGGCTCCTTTGATTTCTCTGGCTTCCTAATGTGGCAGCAGACTGGGAGTTTGTAGCTTGTAGAATAGCTAATGTCTTCCGCCCTGAAACAGGGAGGAAGCGGGACTGAAGTTTCAGAGGACTCAAGCACCCTGGGATTGACTTCGTTTTCCAATCTCCACCCTCACAAACTCAAGAGGCCAACCCATTTCCGTGTCTTCCTGCGTATATACTGAATAACCAGTAACAATCCCTTCCTGTACACATTAAAGAGGGGATAATCACAGGATTGGATTTTTAAATTGTTTTTAGAAATGAGAATATTACCTGGAAATTAAAAGTTATTTCAAAAAAAAAAAAGTTATTTCATGGTGTTTACTGTGATGGAAAAGAACTCACTTACTAGCAACATGTAAGCCAACTCCACTGTGTGCTATACTTACTGCAATTTGCTTCATCAATTATCTCACTCACTACATGTGTGGGAGACACACAAAAAAATTAACATTCTTAAGCCAAGAAAACGTCTACTGTAATACACATATTTGTAAAAGATCTATCATGTCCCTACTTTGTCAACTTTTTAAACTCTATGGAAATGTTGCAAAATACATAAAACCTTAACCTAATGTCATGCACATTTTAAATTAATGTCACACTGCTTTATGAAGCTATTTAAGACTTTTCTGGTTTCTTAGCACATAAAAAGAACAAACGA
>NW_004524682.1:2317597-2350482 GCF_000260255.1 Octodon degus
CCCTTACTGTGTAAGAGCTGTGGGTCCCTTTTAGTGAGCTTACTTGAATTCCACAGTTAGGAACTGCAGCCTAAAGATGATCCACAGATGACAGCTATGCAGCTGTACCAGTCACTCACTAACTGTCCACTAGAGACCTTTAGAGTCCCTAGACCACTTGAGACTCAAACTACTACAGCCAGTGGGCTTTCTTTGTTCCCGTTCAGTCCACAGTTAAGTATCTTCATTACAAACAATATTAATATGCAAAAGCAAATGGTGACTGACATACACATGAGGGCCACTGACAGAACCCTACCATGACCCATCTTTTTCCGTTTAGGGAGACTGAAGTTGGACTAAATGAATGATCAGAGAAATAGCTACTGTACATTCATATCATCATGCTCCACTGAGCAAGCAACTAACAATTATTAACAATCTGGAGTTCTTGAAGCTTGATTTCAGAACTAAATCATGTCTGTGTTCATTCCAAAATTATAAACCCTGCAATTGATAAAAAAAAAAAAAAACAAACCTCTACGTGCCTCTACCTCGTTTGCCCAGTTAACCTTTATACTTGCTAAAAGTTAGTGACACTATTTTATACTAGAATTCTATTGGCCAATAGCTTGCCATAGTTTTATTTTTAAAGTTCATTCAAATGTGAATTACTGTATTTCATTTCAAGTTTACAAAGTTCAGGGTTATTTTGAGAGCCAGGTATGGTGGCATTTAGGAGACTTAGGCAGCATTGGTTTAGATAGTAAGTTCAAGCCAGTGTATGTGGCGAGACCCTATCTCAAAAACACAATTAAATTAAATTAAAAACATTCAGTTTTCTCAAACTAGGTAATGTTTAAATGCATGTGTATATTTATTAATAGTTTAGAGAAATAAAAAATATTGTTTTGGACAGAATATGGTACGAGGGAGAGGAGAGAATCAGGGGAAGAATCATAAGTGCATAAATTTACTCAATGCATTTAAACATTTTAAAGAGCCAAATATCCACAAATGAAACTAATGAGGAAAATTGTGATTATCAAGAGTTAAGTTATGTTGAGCAGGGGGCAGGAGAGATAGCTCAGTGAAATAAGTGCTTGCCTGGAAAATGCAAGATCCTGAGTTTGATCCCTGGTACCACCAAAATAATAAATAAATAAATAAATAAATAAATAATAGTAATAATAATGGTGAGCAGTTAATTCAGTAGGAATCTAGTTTAGGAAAGAACAGATCTAAAATGGATGTTAAATAAATAAATAAATAATAGTAATAATAATGGTGAGCAGTTAATTCAGTAGGAATCTAGTTTAGGAAAGAACAGATCTAAAATGGATGTGGAAAAAGATGGCTTGAAGGGGGGAGTGTTGTTTCTTTCAGCTTCAGTCATATTCATGAAAGAAAGAAAGAAAAATGGGGTGAACTGAGTCAGCAAGTCAGATGAGCTAGAGACTCAAAAATAAAAATTAACATCAGTGAAAAATTGAAGAGGTTTGTCTATTCAGAGGAAAACTTTCCTGATCAAAAGTTATATTTCTTGTTATATAGCTTTTGCTTTATCTTGGTCTTAACCATCTAGCAGAAAGGTATAAAAATGAAGTATAAAAAATAAAGCCATATCAATATGCTGAGCTGTAAAAGACTCAAGTCAGCATCTTCTGACATTGCCAGTCCTATGCAAAATCCACTGCTATTATGGACTACTGGACTATATTGGGTTATTCTGCTGAATTCATGTACCTAAAATATTCAAATGGCAATGGAATACCCATCTCAGATAAAACTAAACCAAAAAAGGGGATACAAATAAAGGACCACTTTACATCTGTATATACAGAATAGTTAGGATAGATATATAGCTACTTTCTCTTATTTCAATGAGAAGAAAGATTTGTACTAATAGTGTTTGGACAGATATCATGTCTGCATCTTGAACTATGAATAACTACTAAGAAGAAAATAATATGCAATGTATTAATTATTGAAACTGTCCTAATAATCATTTTTGAAACTCTCATTGCTATTTGTTTCTCAATAAAATTAATTAAAAATTTTTAAAAAGAATTACATGAGGAAGTTTGTATAAAGAAGTCATGATGGTCTTCTCTGTGTCACCAACAGCCATAAAGGATGTGCTTCTTAAGCTACAACACAGTAACATGAATTAAGAACACCTAAGGTTATCCAGGAAGTTCATTTTTATTATCAGTAAGTTTACAGAGTGGAATCAGGTAGCAAGAGAAAGAGCAACATTAATCTGTAGTAGAAATAGTGAAAAGGTCTGTCACAGCAAGGCATGAAAGCATGGATTTGAAAAAAAATGTCCAAAACATAAATGTTAGAAAAATTCTAGAAAAGCACCAATTCAAGTACTCAAGCATTTATCACAAATTTGCACTCTTGTATTCAGGAGGGAAAAAAAAATACTCTTGACTTCCAATTTGCTTTAAGTTAAAAACAAATAGACCTTCATTCCATGAGCATTTAATACAGCTGAGATAGAAAGGAGTACACAGGACAAGTTTTAGAGTTGGAATAAAATATAAACCAGTATTTTAATTCTATGGTAAATGAACTGCATCCTAATACGGCTGCTGTCCTAAAATAATGGTGCTGGTAGGAGAATGTAACGTGGTGAAAAAGCAGTGCACGTGGAGGTTTGCATTGGTTTGCTTGTTTGCTGGGTAGTGTGTTTTAAAACATAGTCTAGATTTAAATGTGGTGTCTGGATTTCAATTAGTGTACCAATGTGTGGGTTACTGCATTTCTCCTGGCGGGAGTCACTGTATTTCCATTTACACAGAATCAGTGCTGGTAGCCGTACCTCATGCTGAGTGAATGTTTGGAATACGCACTTCTCATTTGGAAAAATGGCTGATAGGAGCATGTCTTTGAGTGCAGGGGAAGCCAGCACTCAGAAGCTTAAGCAAGGTGCCTGACCTAAATCAGGGCCTTGAACAAGGCAAAGGCATTCCTGGACTTTCAAGAGGTCTCTCTTTAAAGGGAGAGGAAGAATGAACCCATGTATGCTGAGGATTATAACGTTTTTATTCCTACATTGATTTCACATATATATTATGAAAAATTTCAAACACAAATAATTAAAGAGCAAAAAATTATGTCCAACTGTACCAGGCATTCCAACAACAGCACACAAAGGACTGAAGGGTTACTGGGTTCTGTGTCCTGACAATGCGCCCTTGTGTGAGAACTAAGCAACCAGAAACAAATTCTCCCCAGATTCATCCTTGTGGACATGTCCAGAGTGATGTGGCTATAACTGGGAAAGTTTATTCCGTTGTCTATGTGTTCCAGCATCAGGTCCAACAGCAAAGAAAGGACATGGTAGAAAAGTCACCCTAGAAAACTGTTAGCCTATTTTTATAGTAATACACTGAGGATTCATAGTAATACACTGAGGATTCAGTTGTCATACTGTACTCCTCATGAAAAGTATCAATTGAGAAGAAAACAAATCTCTTGTCTTTCTGAAGAAAAAGCTGTGTATTTTCTTATCCTTTAAATAAATAACTAAGTATACTTATTTACACAAATATATCTCCATAATATGGTGTGGAAGATACAGTAAAAACTAAAGACTAGGGGGCAGGGAGGTGGCTCAGTGGAATAAGCGCTTCCCTGGCAAGCGCAGGGTTCTGAGTTCAATCCCTGGTCCCGCAAAAATTAAAAACAAAACAAAACAAAACAAAAAAAAAACTAAAGACTTTGCCACAGGTAGAAAATATTAATATTGTGCTTCTCATTCAAGCGATTCTCTTTAAAAAACTACTTTTCTCCAAAACTGTACAAAGGTGTTTACAGAAGCTAGGTGTGTGTATATATACACACAGACATTTCTGATAGGGTTTTACCTAAGTATGAAAAAATAAGAGAAAGAAGGAAAAAGAAAATGGGGTTCTCTGAGTTTTGGAGACTCCCTTCAACCTGTAAGACTGCACAGCCTTCCTAAACAAAGCCTGTTCTTATAACTGAGCATGTAGACTTAGATTGCTTCAAAACTACATTCAGTGAATAATTTGCCAGCTTGTGCAATCAGTAAACAAATAGTCTCAGAGAGAGGCTGGGGAATAAGTACAAGCACAATTTGTACAATAGATTTTTACCTAAGAAAGTAGAAAAAAATGAAAGCACTCAGTAAGCCTGTTTGGTCTGCCTCTAATTTATCATGGCTTGCATCTCTTCCTGCCAACAGAGCAGAATTCATATGTTATTGTCCCAAACCTGTCACATCCTGGACTGCTTTTTAATCTTCCTTCCTGAATTACATCCAGAAAGGTCACCGCTATCCAATTAGAACCTTATCAAAGATGCACACGCAGTCCAGATTCACACTTATCAAGAACGGGTCATAAATCCAGAAACTGCACGTCACCGAGTGCCATTAGCATAATGAATAAATAAGGGGGGGGTTAAAAGTGACAAAATACTTGTGCATCTGCCAGTCTCTGACTCCTTTCTTGTGGGAATCAAGGAAGGCACAGACCCAGAGTGCAGCAAGAGGGTGGATGAGGGACAAGAACAGGAGCAAAGCAGAGGAAGTCTTTGCAGGCCCCACCCCAGCCCAAGGTTCTGTCTGAAGATAACAGGGCCAAGCAAAACGACTGCGCGTGAACAGGTGGACCTCCTCCGACACGTCCCTCTCTCTCACTTTTGTGCAAAGGAAAGAACGTGCAGAGCATGGCTGTAGCAGAACCCTCTATGCACAACTCCTTACAATGCTGTGCACACTCTAATTCTTAGGAGTCTGCATAAGTATTACTTGCTATGAAGTTTGGCTAAATGTGTTCATTTCAGAAACTAAGTCACACACATTCTTTTCATCTTCAGTTATCACATTGAGTCATAACTTTCCGGAGAAGTAATGTGTGCTTTCATCCTAAGAATGAACATCCTATTATAAATTTATCACCGTATACTTATACGTACGTCATAAAATGCACCTAATTAAGCTGGATTTGCAAAAATGAAGAGTATATAAATAAGAATGTACTATATAAAATTTATTTATTATCCTAAGATGAGAAATAATTACTACAGCATTGCTTGAAACAGGAAACTCTGTAAGTATTTATAATAATATCACCTAAATTTTTTTTATTTATTTAAAGGTATGCAAACAATAGTTTAAAAAATAAATTGTGGCCCTGGGCTAGATTTTAACTTTATGCTGCATTCTCTTACATCAAAGAGAATATTTGGACTGTGGAAAATACAAACAGTTAACATGGTAATAGAAGGGCAGAAATTCTACTACCCCAAGGCCACTGGAACATAAGCTCTTCCTTGCTAATACTCTCAGGGTCCCATTACCAGCAGATTTTATAGCATGCAGTTCCATGAATGATGCAGCCAGGGATAAATAAAAGTATCACATAATATCACTCATTTAGTATCCTACATAATCTAAGCAGTGCAAATGTAATAGAAAATTCCACAAAATAAAAAAAGTGTCTTGCATTGAATTACTTTGGTGATAGAGCAAGTAACAGGGCATCTTTACCTCTACCATGATCCTCACCAAGCGTTTAGTTCACCTAGAATTTACTTTAAAAAAATTAACTGTCAAACTCTTGGTGTTAATATTTTTGTCTTCATTTTTAAAAACCTGGCTTCAGAATAAAACAAGATAAATCAACTAAAGACATTCTGTGTAAGGACCTATAAGGTCATGCTGGCAGCAGAGACATTGGCAGTCTGTCACAAGGTTCACAGTCTATGCTTAACAAGCAGAATGTAATTGTGCATTTGTGGTGCTTCAAAAGACAAAAATCTCCTAGGAACAGTGCAGCTGCAGTAGCCCAAGTAGAGACAAACTCACCCCTTGTCTTTCTGTCTCCAGTTTTCAGTAGGGCTTTAGCTTTCAGCTGGTCTGAGGAAGTGAAGATATACTCTTGTTTCCCTGATGTTGGCAAGCATGTCATCTGTGACTTGGGCCATGACACTGTGACATGTGGGGTTGTCAGGATCTGCCTTGATGGGGAAATGATTGACCTTTGCTCATAATTATCAAAATAAGGGGAAGAAAAGTGACGAGACAGGCAGCTGCTGTCGAGGCTGCTGTCCAACTTCAGAGAAAATGGGGACGGAAGGTCCTTTTAAGGCTGCCTGCGGAAGACTCAGTCCCCAGGGCCACAAAGGCTGGCTGAGAAACTTCAAATGGCAGTATCAACATGTTTGGGAAATTGTTCTGCTCCGAAACTGTGTTGATCTTTATAGCTAGAAACAATGAATTTATAGAACCAATTCTCCATTATATACTAGGCTTGTAAATCACTCAAGTGATAGAGTAATCTAAATAAACTTTCAACAGCAAATCCCATTTTCCTTACTAGCTTCTACAGACATTTATATTAAATACATTTGTACATATATTCTGATGCACTGAATATATGCTGGAAAGTTGCTAGGTAGCCCAACAAGCCTAAATACAATCTATTACTGGATTAAAATCAATAACTTTAAAATATGGATTATTATATGAAATATATTATTATTAAACTATTTAGAAAATTTTCTTCTCCAATACTATCTGTTCAATATCAGTAAATTAACAGTATTAAACTTAAAATATTTCTTTATCAAACAGGGCAGAGGGAAGCACCTTGTGTTTTCTCTCAACCACCCATAACCTCTTCCAAGATAACCATAAACTGTGTGAATTGAAAACACGTACTAATAAAAATAAATAAATAAATTTCAAAAACAAAAACAAAAACCAATAAATGACAAAAATAAAGAATTATTAGATGAACTCTCAGAGATATTTAAAAATAAACAACATTGTTTTCTTTTTTAAAATCTCTACTTAATCATATTTTCCTACTGATTCAAAGATGATTAGTACAGCAGATGATAATGGTATAGATTGCTTCTCAATATTCTGCTGAATTAGAGTCCACTTTTGAAATAAACTTTCATATCACAGTTTTAAACACAGCTTAACTGTTAATTCATGTTCCTTCATAGCAACTTTGGCATTTTCCAACACAGAGCCAGTTTTTTTCTCCCCTTTTCATGGATAAATACTTCCAATCACATACTCATGAGTTTGCTCTCAAAGTTTGGAAGCCTAGAATTGGCCTCATTCCCCATAAACTCTCCATTGTCCTCATTACTCTACGCTCTGCTTGCTTGCAGTCACATCAAAGTATGAAAAAAGCAGAACATGGAGACAATCACTCCAAATCTTTCTCTGTAGTATTATTTACATGGTTGACTGAAAGGTAGAAGAAAACTATCCAAGAGATGCAAATGAAAACAACATTGAGATACCATCTCACCCCAGAAAGAATGGATATCATAAAGAAATCAACCAATAACAAATTCTGGAGAGGCTGTGGAGGAAAAGGAACCCTTCTCCACTGCTGGTGGGAATGTAGACTGGTACAACCACTATGGAAATCAGTGTGGAGACTCCTCAAAAAAACTAGGACTGGGAAATCCCATTCAATCCAGCTTTTTCCCTTCTGGCTATTTTCCCAAAAGAACTAAAAACATTGTACCATAGTGATATATGGGCACCCATGTTTACAGCAGCACAATTTGTTGTTGTCATATCTTGGAAATAACCAAAATGCCCATCACTTGAGAAATGAATGAAAAAATGTGGTATTTTTTTTACAATGGAGTATTACTCATCTATAAAGAAAGAAAAACTCAAAGTTTTATAGGAAAGTGGATTCGACTAGAGGCTATACTCATAAGTGAAATAAATCAGATCCACATATAAATATTTCATTGTCTCCCTAGTGTAAGAACTTGAAAGAATAAATAAAACCTGAATGGTATAACAGAGTAAAAGAGAAAGAAACTGAACTGAAGGATTAAACAATGAAGAGGAGAGAAAGGAGAAAAGATAGGAAAAAAGGAAGGAGGGAAAAACATCCAAGTATATATACAGGATGGCTGAGATGATTGTACTCATAATTTCCATCAGCGTTTTGAAAATAGCAGTTAATGTGCAGAATTTTCACCTTGACTAACTCTGTATGCTGATCTCTGTGATCTAAGCAACTACATCGAGGTCAGCAATGTGTAATACAAAACCCATGTTGAATGTCTCTCATCTTGGTCTTCTAAATGTGTACTGTTTCTAATGTCTTACCAATTATGATACTCTCTTTAAAATAAATTAAAACAAAAATAAGACGAAAAAAATTGAGATTTCTTGAAAGCAAGTGTCAATATTCAGTTATTTCCCCATGCTTGCATAATTATATCTGTTTATCTGAGCAACAGATTTGATGATAAACCATATGTATTGATGTATATTATGCTTTTTTTGTGGAACTGAGGATTGAACTCAGACCCTTGCACTTGCCAGGGAAGCGCTTATTACACTGAGCCATCTCCCCAGACCTCTTTCTTTTTTTCTATGTGTTTGCTTCAGTTTTTACTCTTCAAAATAAAATAAAATAAAATTTAAATAAAGAACTATAGAAAAGTTTAACACTCTACATACTTTACTTAAAAGCTTTTAGACATATTAATCTTTACCTATTTGTTCATACAATAACTGAAGCCTCTCTCTTATGCTAAATATAGCCTAGGCTGTCTTTCTACTACAAAAACATATTTTTGAATACTCTAATCTGGACGTGTAAGAGTCTGGGACATTCACATGTTTTATAGAAAAAGAACTTTTTGTTTCTCTCATTAACTTGAAACTGTTACATTTTTTAACTATTATTGAGCAGAAAGTCTATGAACTAAAGTTCAAATAGCTGAGCAAGTTAAGATGCAGCATGCTAAGCCCCCATAAGTCCTTGAATTCAATCCCAGGTACCACACAAAACAGAAATGCACAAGAGCTAGAGGGATATATTCTACTATTCATAGTATGATAAATTAACTATAGTTTTAAAAGACAGAATCACAATGAATATAAACAGTTTAAAAGATTATTATGAAAACTTAAAAGATGTTTAGATTTTAGTACAAAAATAGTGAAGAACAAATGAAAAGTAGTGTGTTTAAAGTGTTGATCTGCAGGGCCAGCAAGAGAGCTCAGCAGACTAAGCACCTACTTTAGGAAGCACAGGAGCAGGTCTCGGTCACCGGTCCTGCTTGCCACACTGGCCCACCCTCGGGGTATGCTGAGCCTGCCACTGAGTCCAGGCATGGCAGCTCACACCTGGAATCCCGGCACGGGGAAGCTGAACACAGGAGGGTCACTACAAGTGCCTAGCTGCATAGTGAGACCCTGTACCTAGTACATAAAGGAAGGAAAAATAAAAAGCTTTGTTCTGCAGAATCAGACTATACCTTCAAAAACTCTATCATTCTTATAAACCTTAAAAATGATAAATTATAAGGAAATTGCTTGGGATAACAGGAAGAAAAATCCTAGATATGCAAATAAGTGTAAGAGACACTTTGTTTTCCAGTTTACTATGGATCTTAAATACTGTGCATTTCATAAATATTTTGTTAAATATAATTGCTTTTACTTGGAGGCACTGTATGAGACACTTAGTCTAGATCACAGAGCTCTCTTTAGGCATGGTCCAACTCGCAGGGCGAGATGATTATAAATATATGCAGCTGTATTTTCATTATTAACTTTCTAGATGAGGGAGATAGAGCGCAACATACCTCCTCCCCCACATTTCCTCGCTGGACAGTCGGCTCTCCTGGCATGCAGCCACTTGGACAGGCATTCTCACGCACAGACTTGCTCAGGCTCACTGGACTGTACAATTAGTCCAAGATGAGAATTTGCCTCAAAATAAGTCAAATGAGAACCAAAGTATGAACTTTTTTTTTTCTTTTTGCTATTTCTCAAATTTTGTTCACTGGAAATAGAAGGAAAATTAAATTTGCTAAAACATATGTGCTGCGTTACTCATTTCCATTACATGGGCTTATTTTTCTTTTGAAAAGCAAAATTGTAACACTACATTAAAGTTACTTTATGGGAGAATAAATTCTTCAGTATCATAGAGGCAAGAAAAACTAACTCTTCAGTTAATTTTTGATATCAGAAAATAACATTTTCTTCTCTTTTCTAGTCAAAAAATACAGAAGGTATTAATTCAAAGGACTAACTTTCCCTAATTCTATGTAAAATATATTCTCAAATTGAATAAGAGAAAAGCAAAAACAGTAAATTCAAACTGAAAATAGCACATGGGTATTTAATGATGAAGCTAATTTATAAAAATTCTGTTTCATACCAATAAAAACTGTAATCAAAAGTAATAAATCTATATTTTCATGATTGGAACTCCAAAGCCTATTTTAGTGACTTCTTACATTTACTGGCTTCATCATTAAGAATAATGTTTGTAGTCTGTCTGTAATTCATCACTCAGTAATACGAACTTCTAGATAAAGCGCAGACACAACCTGCTAGAAGCTAGCAGTACACACAAAGGCCAAAGCACAGAACATTTAAAAGAGGAAACGCATCTTTCTTTCTCCTTCTGCCTCTGTAACTAGTGTTACATTAAGCACTTCTAGACACCAACTCAAGAAACGTATGCATTTGACCTCAGAAACGAAACATGTGCTCCATAGAAAGTTTACATAACTTGCAGCAATTGTAATAATTGTGCTCTGAGAGAATACTTTCCTTCCCTTCCTTCTTTTCTACTGATGTTAAAATAGAGCATTAAGAGATGCTGAATACAGAGAAGAATGGAGTATGATTAAAAATAAAGCCCACATATCCACTTCTTCCTATGAATGAGAAGAAAAAAGAGGCTCATAATCTTGACAGTCAACACTGATATTTTAGATATCATTTGTTCTAGAAATGCAAGTTTTCATCATAAATTCTCAACTGGGGATCCCCTCCATAGACTTTCTAATGGCAGGATAAAGCAATAACCTAGACAATGAAACATGTTGCTACGTGGGTTCTGTATCTCACCCTGTGTAGCATTGAAAACAAGAGCTCAAACTCATCCTTCTCCCCAACTCTGATTTGTTCCCATAGTTCCAATTAAAAATCATAACCCAGGAGTTTTGTATGTCGAAGGCTGCCAGCCACGTTGTCAGGGGTGTGTAACTGCTGGGCAAGGCGCTGCTGACTGGCTTCAAAGCTGATCTAGGGAACCACTCGATTGCACAGCTGTCAAAGCGCTGATACCAACTGCAGTTAATGACACATCGTCATTGCTCTAGCTCGTTTACCTGCCACCTTGCAAACAAATGGACGCCGGGAGCAAGGGGGGGCACACTGAGCAGCAGATATCATATTTATCATAATCAGTATGATTCACAGTAGAGGAAAATCAATTTCTCTTAATCGAGTAGAGTGACTTATTAAGGGTTATGAGTCCTGGCTGGATAGCTGTACTGATTTGATTACGTTGGGATGGAAATTACCAGTGGCCTCCTACACAGGCTTTTCCTTTGTCTTCTGGATAGGATTTGCTACTAAATTATTATCTTATGAAAGCTTTAGCAAGATCATGCTTTGATTAAGAAGAGACTGAGAATGAAGGTGATGAAAGGGTTTCAGAAGTGTTGACAGGTAGAGATGTGAACATTCACAGTATCCTCAATGCAGAGAGGATGGCTGATAATTGAAAGGGCACATGTAGACACAACATATGTGCAGGCCAGAACTGGAACCTTCTTGAAAGAACCCTGTCACAAGTTAGACTTTGTCCTTTAGCTCTACTTTACTGTGTCTGATGCCACAGCTCAAGACATGCAGGGGCAATATACCTATGTGGTCTACAGGAAAGAGCTAGAAGTCACAAACAAGCAATTATTCTTTTTAAAATGCTTTCCCCAAAATTAAGAGTCCAAAAAAATTGAAATGCGTCCATTTTTAACTTCAGGATTTTTAAAAGCCAGTAATCACAGATAAAATTTGCACAGAAGTCCATGGAAATAAATTTAAAGGAGGTAAACATAGGAACAACCTACCTTTGCCTCCAAGTGCTGAGCTGCAAAGAAACTGCAACAAACTTCATTTGTTTATACTTCTTTTCAGCAGTTTTGGTTGGGAGTTGCCAAGGTGAGCAACACCCTATTGGAACAATTTAAAAATTCCAAATTCTACAGATACGCAGTTCATCCAATTTATAAAGTTGTTTTTTTTTTTTTTTTTTTTTTTCTTTCTGGTCAAAGAGGACTCAATAGAGACTTTTTCATATAAACCTCCTCCATGCTATTAGCAATTGTTTTCTGTGGGTGTAATAACTCAGTGAAAGTAGCTCTTTCCCTGAGCTGAAACTACTATCGCTAGTTTGACGATAAATTGAAATCTGATAAAATTGACACTTTACACCAAAAGACCATACTAATCAAAGTCTTGTGGCGAGGTTTTCCACTGAGCTCCTTTTATTGCTTATCAGTCAGTAATCACCAAAATACCTTCAAGTACTCTGTCTTCTGGCTCGAAGAAATTAAAACTATAATAAATCTTCTGACATACAGTGTTATAACATTATTAAATGCTATCACTCAATTCAAGGGCATTGGATAAAACTCACAACAATACAATTAATCATATATGTTGTAAGGGTAAAGTGTTAAAATCATATATATTTTTAATTGTCAAAATATGAATGAGCAATGGCAATATATTAGGTCCTGTTTTAAAGCCAAACATGCTTTTAATTAGTCTAAGTTAATTTTCAATGACTAATTTCAAATCAATCTTCCTAATAATTTAATAATATTTCAGATGCTTAGTGATCAAGTTTCTCATACTTTTCTTTTCAAAACACACGCACAAACATAATACACTCTACCCAAACATGGTAACAATTGTTGCTCCCCAAAATTTTATATATCCTTCACTCAGTTATCAATATAAAACTAAAGATTCACAAATTTTCTGATCTAACAAATAGATTATAAAAAGAATAGAAAAAGGTATTATTCTTAAATAATTGCATTTAATATGTGTTATGGATAAAACAAAAGGAATGTGCTTCTTTCTTTTATTGAGCATAGAACTTATAAAACTTTTCACATTTATGGATTTTGAAGGGTACATATTTCTTCCTATGTCATTGTAAGTTCAAAAGTTCCCCAAAATGATACTTCAAGTATCTTGTGGCTAATGATACTTGATTGTTCAATAGTCCTTAAGTACTAATAGAACAAACTGAACTTGCAAGATAATTCCTTCCAGCCAAGAATTTGGTCTGTAGAATGTGTAGTAAACCAGAGAGAAGACTTGTAGAAAAACACTAAACGCCATTAGAACACAGAGAAAAATGCTGTGAAGCTAACGAAGCCTGACAGTACTGAGCCCTTGTGGGTCATGTGCTTAAATATGAATAGCGAGACAAAAGCACAGATGTGCACTTCTGTACATGTAGTAGGGGGGCTTGGGAGTTCCACCACTCCAATAAGTTGGAAAGGGAGCAGTTGGGCCCGAGGAAAATAAGAACAGAGTGGCAAATATCGTTAGCTGGAAAGATGGGAGAGAAGAAACCGTGGTGAAGAAAAATATGGAAATTCACTTATGAAATACAAAAACAGCAGAAAAAAGGGCCAGCCAAATAGCTCAGTGGATTAAAGTGCCCAAAGGCAGGCACAGTGGCCAGGGATTCGATCCCCAAGCCTGCCATGTCAGCCTCACCCCGAGGACGCACTGAGATGGCAATTGAGACTGGGCATGGTGGCATGCGCCTATAACCCCAGCTCTTGGGAGACTGTAAACAGGCAGATCACTATGAGTCTGATCTAGTAGTGAGACCCTGAACACCCTGTAGACCCTTCCCTAAAATACAAAAAAAAAAAAAAAAAAAAAAAAAACCACAGCAGAAAAAGAGTGCACAATGACAATGCAGGGAAAAAAAAAAAAAAAAAAAAAAAAAAAAAAAACTCCACATGCAAAAAACTAGACAACCACAATTTAACAGTAAGATTGATCAATTTTTATCTATTGACTTTCATATACTTAAGAAGTTTGTGCACTGAATATGAAAATTCTGAAAATTGAGGACGCAGACACCCAAGCTATTTCTTGGTTTGTCTACTGGCATATCCCTAACACCTGCAACTGAACCTGACAAGCAATAGGCATTCTATAATCATTTGCTTAAATGAATGAAAAGTATGTATAATTTTTGAAACATTTCTAATCTTAATGACTTATAAATGAATCAATTATGCATAATTATAAAATATGTGTATAAGTATCATAACAACCTCACGAAGTTAACATCATCCAATATTATAGGTGAAAAATGAGCCCCAGATGTTAAACACTTTGCATGATATCATGTACATAATAAGTAATTTAGAGTGAATTATTTATAACTAGAATTGGAAGGAAGTTTCTTTGATTCCTCTTTAAACTTTGCCCTCTGAACTCAATACTCAAGCACTCAAAAGATGAGTATTCTGTTGGCAAGGATTCTGTGGTCATTTTATTTTTAAGAATTCAATTGGCTTACATAAGCAAAACCTTGAAACTTAGGTGATAAAACAACTTGAAAGGAAAAAGCAAACAGAACAAACCTTTAATACAGTCACTAAGAGATACCAAGTGTGAACTTTATATGGACACATTACCTTCAAAATAATACTATGTTAACTTCATTAGCAGACAAGAGATATTTAATTGATATATACTTGACTTACGCACACAATGAAAATCATTTTCTTAGTTATACTGTTTTAAAATTTAGGGCCAGCCTTACATGGAGTTTGTAACCATCTTGTTATAAAGAATATCTGTGAATAGGAGAGTATTTCAAAATTCATGTTAAATGACAGGATATAATGAAATGAATGGCAGTGCTTATTGAAAGTACTAGAAGGGAGCCAGCGAAATGGCTCAGTGGAATAAGAACTTCCCTGGCAAGCACAAGGGCCTGAGTTCAATCCCCTGTTCCGCCAAAAATAAATAGACAAATAAATAATCTCAAAAGTACTAGAAGAAGTTTTGAAAACAGACGTATAAGAGAATTTCAAAATTTTGTGATAGAAAAGATGCAAAGACTAGTTAAGGGTGAGAAGCAATGAAATAAAATATGTTATATGTGTGAGACAGAACCTTGCATTATGGCACTTGAAGTAAAAGTGCCTGTGAACATATGTGTGTGTAACAAAAAAAAATTGAAGAACGTCTAATACTGTAGCAGAACAGCTAGCATTTCTACATTATCACTAATAAGTCAAGGTAAGTAAGTTTCAAAATCAAATATACATGAAATATACCCTGCAAAGATTTCCAAAAGAAAAAAAAATATGTTCTTATTCTTTCTTTTTTTAAAAAATTGCATGACTTTAAGATGTTGACTGAGTTCCCTTGAGTATTTCAGCACAAAGCCTGACATTAAACTAGAAAACACAAAAAAATGAAAAGCGCTGAATAATTTATCATGAGCTAGTGACTGTGGACAGAAATGTCTAAAATAAACTGATAACAGACTTAATGAGCAAGAAGAAAACAACAAAAAATACGAACTGAAAATACCAAACCACAAGGGATAATCTTTTTGATCTAGTGCTTGCTACTGCATTTCTCTTACACAAATTAGAATCTGTAAATCTGATTTGTGAATTTTAAGTAGGCCAATTAGAGATCAAATAGATGATTACTTCATTGCTTTTATAATAACACTCCCAGGTAACCAATTCAAAGTCATATTTAATGGTCATATATTTTCTCTTAAATCATCTTCCTTGAATACATTTTGGAAATGGACTGTGACCATGGTTTAAAGCTTTATGCTTGTCCTCAACTCCAAGTCACCACAATTCTGACTGTAATGAGGTTACTCTGCATCTGTCTGTCACAAATAACCTAGTAACAACTAAATGGATTGCCATCAATCTTTCAATTAGAATGTATAACTTTATTAGCACAATATTTTTTGAACTGATTGTATTACTTTGAAAAAGAGCTTTCATTTACTTTGTCATTTAGGGTCAAATGTGTACAATTGCTGGGAGCTGAATAAATAATAACTTGTTTTCACTATGTAGGGTGCAGACTACACAAACATATTTCTCTTTAATTTTATAAGTGAAACAAATATTACTATAGTATTAGAAAAGAGCTAAAAGTAGGCATATTTTTATGATAATTCTGCACATTCTATTTTAGGATGTGAATCACCAACAATAACAACCAGCTGTTAATTTGTACTTTGGCAAAATTTCATATAAATTATTACATACTAAATAGCTAAAATATTTATATTCAAAGAAGACTAATTGTGGTGAGGTGAACTATTCCTGCACTCAAACTTACGTTCAGAACCACATTGACCTTGGCCAGTGCGATTTTTCACTGTTTACTTGTCTTTCTTAAGAAGAGAGTAGTCAGTGTCTCTCAGTGGAACAAGGGATCGCTACCTAGAGCAGAAGTTGGATTCACATTATAGCACAATATGGATAGATGGAGATTCAAAGAAACAAAATCAAAGCAAACAGATGACACAAGTTCATGGAAAACTTAGAAGTTATAGTGACTTACATCATGAACGGAAATCAGTTCCTTCAATATGATCAGCTAGATGTACCTACTTAGCCATTAGAAGAAATTAGAGACACTCATGTGATCATGATTGTAACCCTGGACAGACAGACATGGGCTAATATAGTTAATAGTTTCTTTCCACTAAGTTTGGATATCTGGCCTAAATTTTATTATAATTACAGGTTTCTTTGCAAATAAAAGTCACACCCAAATGCTACCTGGAAAATGAGTAAAACCAGGAATCTGTCATAATTTAAATCAGTAATCTGAAAATTGCCTTGGTTCTCCACCTTTCAGCCTTGATGTACCTTTATCATGAAGATCTAATCTTATTACATTAGTATTTAACATTAAGAATAATTAAAAGTCTGCATGGTGTATGGCAAAGATACAATAAATAAAAGTAGGAAGAAGGAGGGAGACAGTAAACTTTTGAAAACTACAAAAGTTGATAAGTGATAAATCATGCGTGTGCAATTCAAAGCAAAAATGGCTATTTAAAATACTTTATTGTACACTTAGATCATAACTAAAATGAATGTAGTTGTAATACTTTTCCCAAAGTCAGTATTCTTTTAATCAAAAGTGAATTTAATACTTAATAGAAATCTCACTGTCTCCACTTTGACTTTATTTTGCACAGAAATATATTGCTACAACTCCTCTAAATATTGCTCTGTATTATGTCTTGTCGATTTTCCAAAGCCCCTAAACATACTCATACTGCCTTTTGGGTATTCTTAGAAAATCTCTGTCTTGCATTTGATTCCTGTTAACATGGCTTCTCCCAACCTCGGATACCAGTAATGGAACTCTACAGCTGCCACACTGGTCTTCTCACAATCCTTCAAAAATGACTTCCTGGCTAGAAGGTTGATTGTGACCATGTACTCTACTTACTTCCTTTCTGCTATGCTCAGCTTACTTCTATTTGAAGATTTTTTAATTTTGTTGACTTCAATTAAAAAAGAAACTTCTCCCCAATAAGAGTAGTTTACTATCTACTCTATCCCACAGCACACATTTCGCTCAAATCTCCTTAAACTTTAGAAATTGGTTGTAATCACTTCAATCCTGGGCCAGAAAGCAAGCAATCACTGTAATTCTTTGTTCCAGATTCCAGACACTGGGGTTGCTAGTACAATTTTATTTCATGAAAGTAAATTTTCAATGGTTTGCACACCTGTGTTTTATAAACACATGGATTTATAAGAAAGCTACTGCCCTATGGCACAATGTTTAGTGATATCTTCTTGGCTACTGTCTCGGATTGTTGACACAGTTCAACAGGCATATGCCTCATTTTTTAAATTAGTATACAAGCAGTCAAAAAATAAGAATCCTACCTTACTATGTACTGAAATATGTTAAATTTATAATAATCACTAGTGTATAATTTATTGGCTAAAAATCTAGGTGAACAAAATGCTTGCAAAGTATATAAATAGTCAACCTCAGGTACTTTCTAAATCCCCTAAATCATATTCATATACTGTTATATATAAAAGGTAATAGTCTAAAAAATTATATTGTATGATATAAGCATGGAACACAAACTCTTGAGTTAGCAAAGCAAAACAAACAAAAAAATGCATAAGACAAATCATGCCTGGGAGGTAACCCCTTGGTTACAATTTAGCATCTTTCTTAAAGAAACTGTATGATATCCAGCTAAAAATAAAACTACTGAACATTTAAATTTCTGCATTTTCTTGTGTAAATGTTGTTAGTTCTTAGAGTTTATGAAATCAACTACCTAATTTCACTGTGAAAATACTAAGCCACATATTCATGATTCTCCATTAATATATTTATTGACAAACTGCTTCTCAGAGTTCAGATCCTTAACTAGCTTTTGTTGCTATTGTTGATTTCTCTTCTTTCTTTTCCTTTAATAACAAATATAGTATCAACTAAGTAATGGTTCTGTGTGTGCACACACACACGTGTGTGTGTGCGTGTGTGTGTATGTGTGTATGCCCTAGACAAGTGTTCTACCCAAGCTCTACCGCACGTGATATTAAATCTCAAAACTAGTCCTTCAAAGAGTTTTTCAGCCTTACTATGGGGGACTGGATACAAGAAGCAGCAAAATAATACACTGGCTCAATGGCCATTAAGTGCAAGCAAGAGGAAAAGAAAAAAACAGCATTCAATTTTAATTTTGAATCTATCAGACATGCCTTGTCAACAGTGTGTCACTGGCCTGTCAGAATGAAAGAACACAAGACAAAACTGTCTTAATACATCAGTGCTTGCCATAGAACCACAGCATCACACGTGGAATCACGCTAAAAAGGAAGCCTTGGTTGAGGCACTGCACACTCATTCTTTATGTTGTCATCAGCACGAAGAAGACATTGACTAGACTCTAGTCTTTTGATTCACAATTCTCCATGAGCCTACTTTGAATGCAGTAATAATCAAATTCTGTATGAACTAACTCGGTGCATTTCTACAGCTTCTTGGGATATAAAAACTATTAAAGAAATTACATATTAACAACACTACATGGGAGGGGCAGTGAGACAGGAACAGCCATAGCCATTTTTATGACCCAAATTTCTAGATTCCAGAGAGAATCCTGTAGCCAAGAATCATCCAAGAATTTTCAAAGCTAACTCAGACATATTTAAGGAAAGATAAATTGGTTAAATGCTACGCTTAGCACTAAAGGTGTTCACAGAATTGTAGAAGAAATTTCAGTTCCTTTTGTAATAAATCAGAAAGGCTTTGGTGATAAAAATGCACAGGGACATATAATATGGTCAAATTAGACCACTTGCTAAGTCTGGACAGTACAAAAGGGTTGCTAACTTAGGGCACACAACACTGGTATAGAAATAATAAACAAATATAAATTGTAATGGCAAAGAGCTCAGTCTTTATTTTACTTAAAAAGTCGTATTTCCAAATTATATGTTCAGACTCAAGTTTGTGCAAAATTTAGCATCAGAAAATCTGAAATCACTTGCTTTCAAGAAACGTTAATTTTTTTCTTGTCTTCTGTTTTTACTTTTTAAAAATGTATTTAAAGTGAGTATGATAATAGTTGACAAGACATTAGAAATGGTGCACATTCAGAAGACCGAGATGAGAGCTATTGAAATGATTTTTGCACTACGCCTGGCTGTCCTCCATGCCTGGAGCACAGATATCAGTATACAGAGTCAGTCAAGGTTTCTCAAAAGCAAGAGTTAATATTCAATTATTTTTCCAATCTTTCATAACTATACCTGTTAGCCTGAGAAACAGATTTGACCTTAAAAATATTTAATATAACAACCATTGTCATTTAGCTATTTGGGTTTTGAAAATCTGTAACCTATCTATTGTTGTATGTTACCCTGTTTCTGTCTTTGTTTCTGCTTTGTTTTTACTCTTCAAAATAAAATTAAATTAAATTTTTCAAAAGATGCCAATAAGAATAAACATATAAAATAAGCAGAATCACTATTCAAATTAAAATATTTCCTATTTTTGCCATGTTTAAGTTGGAATCGAATTTTTATTTTCATATAAATTTTATGAAATTTACATTTGGTATGAATGTTGTATATTTACTAGGAACAGCCATTATATGAAATTTTCTTTTAACAAGAAATATATATATATACATGGATGTATACTGGGTAATACAGTAAAATGTAAAAGTATGGGAGCCATATTAATAAAAGTCTGAAAAACCTTTCTTTAAAAGCAAAAAGAGAAAAGAAAATCTGAAATCATTTTTGAGATTTACAAATACTTTATGATAGTACACACAAATATTAAATATTGACTCATCATAAAGGATTCCTTGGGGCATATAAAGTATAAATCTATAGGGGTAAACTCAAAAAATTTACAAATGAGAATAACCCAAACTAAAAGTTCACATTTATCATCTGTAAGTCTATGTCATAATGCCTCAAAAAGTTTGGCCAGCTTTTAAAAAATATAAATATACTATAAAACAAACTGCCAACCTGAATCACATTTGTTTGAAAAAAACTAATCGCAAGATTATGTTTACATTTTAAGTGGAACTTTGAAATAAAGCTACGAACATCATGTTAGAACAATAATGTAGTCAAATATACAGATAAATAGAGCACATTTTCATATTAGAATACCATTTGCTATGAAGTACTTTTTCTGCTTAGAACTTGCAAAAAAAGAATCACTCAATAGCAATAAAAAACAGTAAAAAAAATTTAAAATTTTAATTTGAAATTTTGTTTATGATTTAAAATAATTTGAATAGTAGGAATTTGATCTATGGTTTTATTTTGGGCACTCTGATACTTCAGTATGGTGAAATATAATTTCATTCAATAACAAATGTAAGTATTTTGTCAAAGAACCGTGTTACATGTAAATAGTTTTCTCTTTCCTCTTTTTACATGTAAATGAAAATAAGTAATAAATAGCTCTTACTTATTTCTGAGTAACTATTTCATCAAATGAAATTTGCATTCTTTAAAAAAAATCAAGGGGCTTGCGGATTAGCTCAGTTGTTTAAGCACCTGCTGGGGCAAACTCAGTCAGGCGCTAGGGACCGCAGTTCATTCGCGGTTCGATACCCAGATCCCTATGCCTTGCCAGCCTTGCTCTTAAGGCAGCCTCAGCCAGTTAAAAAAAAAAATCCCTCTCAACTTTTAGGGCCAGGGAGATAGCTCAGTAGCATAAGTGCTTGCCTGGCAAGCACAAGGGCCTGAGTTCAATCCTCGATTCTGCCAAAAGAAAAAAAAAAAATCATAAACCACCACCAAATCCAGTTATAAAAGGGGTCCACGAATGAATGCTTTGGGAGTTCAAGAAGGCATAGAACTCTCCTAAGTTCTGTGATCTGTCATCTTCTGAGGAAAACATTTCCAATATCCAGCTGTGTGATCACACAGGTAGCTGAGCATGTTATTGTCTAAGCAAACGTGCTGTGAGTCTTCAGATGATGGACTACGCTAAGGCCAGATGTCAGAGACTCTGCGATTGATAATCCATCAGTAATTTTCTATCTGTCGCAATAGCTCTGACCCATTGAACTAAATAAATATGTTTAATCACCGAATGGTCAACTTATCAAATGGTGCCCAGGGCTAGTGGGAAGGACCTGTCAAATTCTGAACAGATAAACCAAGAACCATAGCCACAGGCAAGAAAGCAGCTGCGCTCTTCATCTCTACCTTCCCATCTAACTTTGGGAAAATACTGATTTAGGTGGAAATCATAGTCAGGAAAGAAATGTAGGACCAATACATGACATCATACACTCACCATGTCCTGTATTTCTTTTCTACAGAGCCACCTCCTCATCTGCTTTTATCAGACTGCAGTACCGAAGATATTCTCACACTTAATGTTAGGAACACACAGAAAGTTAATAATGGACAAAGAAGCAAGGAAGGGCTGCATCACCGCAGCAGGCTATGTGGTGTGGTGATTTGTCAAGAAGTCTTCTCAGTCTATAAGATAAAGTTCTCATCTGGAAAAAGAAATAACCCTCACTCATCAATAAGCTAAGGGATTCAGAACTGCTGAATATGAACAGTTGCATGACAACCCCACAGCACACAAACATTAATCATAGTTAATGAGATAAAAGGTTTAGCAAGTGTGACATTGGAGAAATGATAGATCAGACATCCTTTCACCGAACGTGCCAACAGCTATGTAATTATACGAGCCAGCCACCACCACTGTCTGGGAAGGGAACAACCTGGGATCAGACGCACCGCACACAGCAGTGATTCTCTATCAAGATGCAAGGAGGTGCACATAGAGCGTTTACATCATTGAGTTCTTTGTGTCTTACTTTGCCACCACGCATGAGCTCCCATGACAGAAGACTCTTGAACTTGTTTATTCACACCTGCTTACTCCTGATGCCACAAACTGAGCAGTCGGTGGGGTTAAGAAGATGGATGAGAGGTGCGAGGGCCATGAAGAGGTCAGGGTCACAATGTCATTAGATCTCATTAACTACGTCACTCAAGATACCAGTCACTCCAAAGGTCACTCCAGCTGAGGACTCTGGTGTGCATACAGGAGGATCCGTAGGACAACAAAGCAACTGCTTTTTTGAGAACTGATATTTTATCTATTAAAATATCTCTTGATCACAAGTCTCTGTATATGTCTCCTGATTATATCTCTTTATTAATAAATAACTTTAAGAAATTCAAAATTAAGAACCTCTAAGTTTCCACGCCAAAAAAAAAAATCAGGTACACATTGTAAAAGGAGCCATAAAGGTCTAGTAAATCCATGAGTCAGCAATTAACTTCACTTTTGTCACGTAAATTTGAGTCCGATTGTTGGTACTGGTTGGCCTCAAAAGTGAAGCAGGACCAGCATTCACAAAGGTAAGAAAATAATTAAAAACATGAAAGTCAATTTTTTGTGTGGTAATAATTTTATATTATTTTATCAAGTTGTACACTCCTTGGCAGTAAAACTACTACATAAAGACTTTCAAGATAATACAGCATTCTAATTTGGAAGGAGTTATTGAACAAGTTTGAAATGTAGATTATGTCTATTTTCAAATACTTGTCTGAGTTACTATAGGAACATTGTAAATGTTCTTTGAAGAAATTAAAATTAGAGTTCTATTAATATATGCAGTATTTTATCCTTATGTTATTGAAGTATTAAATGAAACTTTCTCCATTTCACAAACTATTTTCACAATTATAATATTGACATAGATTAAAATAAGATACAATGAAAAAATAATGATTAATTTAAGGTCATAATTTTTTCAATTTTTCTATAGTTTCCTAATTTCCAAAATATAAATATAATGAGGAAAAATCAGATAAAATGAAAGGCAAAACATGCTTTTTCATGCTGAAAAATTAAGTTATTCAGATAAAACAGGTTCAAAGGAGAACAAATGAGATGGTGCTTTGAAAGACATGTGTTGTTAGTAAAATATTAGTTGGTTAAAAATTTTGGATAAATAGAACACATCTTACCTAACAGAACATTTTTACAATAAATGTAAGTCAAATGCCTAAGTCAAAAAATGCAACATTTTTGCTTTACTATATTTTGCTCTGTTTTAGAAAAAAAAAATTTATACAGTAGAAATTCATATTTGTACACATAACTGCACAAAACTAGAAATACTGGTCCGTGAGGTACATAATTTTTCACAAAACCATTTATCTTATACTTAAACTGTTGATTGAAGAGAACAATGACTTCATTACATGGTCACAAGGTGAAGCAGGACCATGCGCACATGGATACATGATCAGGTAATCCCCCAAGAGACATGTAAGATTAAGGAGCAGCCTCATTTTCCTCAACACATTATCAATTACTTGCCAACTGGAGTTCCCATAAAGAACTGATAAAAAGAAAAAAGATATCTAGGAAAAGAAAAAAAAAAAAACATGAGGGGGATGGCCGAGTAAGAAGACCACTGCCAAATTTACCTGATATTCAGCCCTCCCAGGTCTGGAAGCAAAAGGTCGTTGATATGTAAGCAATTGTACAACTGTGTACGAGCTCACTTACTTCCCCCTTCTCTAGAGGAAAGTCATCTAGCTGAGTCCTCTTCACTGAGAGGACTTGAGAAAATGGGTCAAAAGAGATATAATACAGTCCTGCCCAAAACACAGGACTAATTAATAGGGCTGGAACTACTCTCTTAAATTCCCAGAATTATTTTTCCCTATAGAGCTGTGTTCTAAGATTGGTGATTTTATTTGTGATCTCATGACCACCTCTGATTAGCGGGGCCTTTAAGCCATTTCACTTCACAGGCCTCAAGCTTTCCACTAAACAAGATGATCTTTAAAATTTGCCAAACCAACAAGCCCGTACATGCTATAGTTTTATGATGATCTGACTCAGAACGGTTGTTCTTTTTTATTTCTAATTTAATCCCACATTCATTTCTTATGAGAAAGCCCCCATTAATGCCTCTATAATTAACATCAAACCCAAATGGAATGAATGGGAGATTTTTCTCATGCATAGAGTAAGGACCCTTAAATAAGAATGAATAATGATAATATTTCCCAGAAGACAACTATGGCGGTCCTCAAGTATGATTAACTAGACCACTCCTCATCTGTCCTTCTCTGCCGAAATAGAACAGTTAATTTGCATGTCATCTGATATAAAGAGAGTCTAGCATATAATAGGTTATTACCATTGGGTACTTCATTAGTAAAGCTTTTCCTCATGATGTGTCAGAAACAGAAAAGACAAAGCAAATTGAGATTCTTGCATATCTATTAATGACATACACATTTGAAGATCAGACTCCATCAGCTTACCCATCAATCCCAAAGAACCAACTAAGTACTTGGAAGGCTTTTGCAAGTTGACCCATTTATAGGTTTCTTGTTTAACAATAGGCTTTTAATGGAATCTGCTTTTAAAAGAAAATCCTATATGAATATTAAACACAGCATTTTTCTTCTCTTTTTAGAATATTCAAAGCAGATCTAGCAAGAAAACAAAAATAACTAGCCTTTCTATCAAGCTGCTCTTGAATCTGGACATGTGGGTCCTGGGGAATTACATGTTATAAATGAGGGGCTAGCTTACAAAATGCAATTAATTTAATTGCTTACAATCTCAAAGGATTTCAAAATAAGATGCACAAGATATATTCACAAATGAAAATTTTCAAGGATGGTTCATGCAACATGATAAAACAAAATTTAAGGACATTACTTCTATTTTATGGAATTTCCTGCAAATAGAAAAGTGATGTGAATTATTTTTGTACAGCATATGATAGCAGATATGATGTGCTGTTATTTCTTTTATTATCATGAAGGTTTATTTTTTAGCGGGAAAACAAAAGGCACATCTATACCAAAATGTGGAATTTTACGTAACTTTTCCAGTTCATTTCTTCTGACCATGATACCTTATTTGCTTTGGTTTTTTTCTGTAAATCTTTTTGAATCCAATGAAGAAGACACAATACAATTACTGCCTGGCGTGCTGAGGGAAAAGCTGTAACTTCTTCCCATTGCTCCTTCCCTTTTTGCTCGGGTCACACAGAACAAATTTATTCTCCCTTTTGTATGACAGTTCTTGGTGTCCTTGGCTAAAACTATCAGACCTATCAGTGTCAGCCTTGCTCCTAGATCAATAACCCCCATTCCTACAGCTTTTCCTCCTTACAGCTAAATACTTCAATTACACCTCATAGCCTGAAATCCTTGATCCTTATCTTTTAGGGGCATGACTGTTCTAAAGGTGAATTTGAACTGATCCTCAGAATTATAAACAGTGTTCAATTTTAATTACAACAGCACAGAGTTGAGCTGAGTTGGATGTCTTGATTCAGAGCTTTAGATTAAGGGACCGTTGGGCAGCTATTTAACGTACCCTGTTCTTCATTAGATCATGTATCAGACACCACTACTTACTTTCAACGATCAATAATTCAAATTCCTCTTCTACTAAAAAATGAAATGCAATTTTTATCATTAAACTAAAGAAATTAAGGAACAAAAATCAAAGGCACAAGAACAAATAACAGAAATATATGGAGAGTGCATCACAATTGAATTTATCAACTTCAAATACTAAAGTTATGAATGTGAAAACTGAATTGTAAACAGTTATGGACATTCAATGAAAACATGAGTTCATCAATATCTTATAAAAAAAACACAAGGATTTAAGTTATCAAATAAGCTATTGAGTTTCTGTTATTTTTTATATATCATTATCTATAGTGTGTCAACTACTTATGCAACCTTGTTTCTAGCTTTGTGTTTTAAAATATATAGAGATTTGCAGAAATTAATAAAAATAGTACAGAGATGTTACACTTTAGCTCTCTGACCCTCTAGTTACAACATACATAATGACAGTATAATATCAGAACCATGAATTTTTATACCGGTACAATATTTTTGTGTTTGTGTGGAGTTCAGTTTCATCTTGTCATACATGTGTGTGAGTGCTATAGGACCATGATCAATTGTGCTAAGAAATTATCACTACAAAGTCTAGCTCTCATTTCAGTTACTCCTGCCTGCTCTCCCACTTCATTGCTAAAACATAGTAATGACTAACCTGCTTACCACCACTCTAATTTTGTCATTCTGAGAATGCTGTGTAAATGGCACCACACATGATCTGACCTCTAAAATGCCTTTCACACTGAACAGAATGCCATGCGCCACATCCAAGTCGCTGGGTGTGTCAATAATTCAATTCTTTTTATTGCTGAGTAGGATTCCATAGTGTGTGCACAGGAGAGTTGGCTTAATCATTCACCTATCATTCACTGCTTCTAGTTTTCCGTTATTGCTAATACAATTTCTATTAAACATTGTGCATAAATTGTTTTGAGCAGGTATAGGTTGTGGTTTCTCTAAGGACCCATGAGTAAAATTGTTTAGAACATATACTTTAAAAATGCTTCATAAAAATGGTCCAAGTATCACTTCATTTTCTCATCAGCAGTCTATAAGAAATTCAATCTGTTTCCCTACCTATACTTGGTATTTTCATACTTTCTAGTCTGATTGTATTAGAAAGTATGCAGTATTCTCATGAGTACCCTTTAATGTGTTTATATGCCATCTATACATCCTTTTTTGATCATCTCTTGTTCCCACTTCCTCACTTGACTTAATGTTGAGCTTTACGCATTTTTAGATAGGAGTCTTTTGTTCGATATACGGTTTTCAACTATGTTCTCCCAGTACGCAGCTCATCTTTTTATCCTCTTAATGGGTAGTTGCAGAGAACAAATGTTTCTAATCTTAAAGAAGTCAAATTTACTGATTTTATCTTTTTGATTTGTGCTTTTGCTTTGTTTTAGAACTATAGTATTCACCAAACTGTTCACCAATGGATTTTTTGTCAGTTGCCTTCTATAAATTCCACATGTTTCTGCTTGGCTTAAAGTCTGGGATCCACTTGGAATTAATTTTTGCATACTGTGCCAGGTTTATGTTCAGCTTCATTCTTCTGTCTTGTGGATATCTAATAATGTAAGCATAACTGGTTGAAAATATTACATCTTTTACTACTTTTTAAATTGAAAAATAAATATACATTTAAAACAAAATTGACTAATAGGTAATGGTAATGTGTGTTAAACGTAGAGATTATCAAAATTCCCAAATATCTACAAATATACCCTCAATGAAATGATGTATATAAAGATGATAATAACTCAAAAAACTCTAGAGAGTTCTGGAAGGTATCAGTGCTGTCATAGCCCTTTCTCTAAACTTAGTCAAGTTACCTTTAGATATTAAATGATAGATGACTCAACTTGTAAATTGGATTCTTAATCTCCAAGCTACTTTGGCCTGAAAACATGTCAATAAGATCTGAAAGTGATGGATTTTCCTGATACTGATATTTGACAACTAGGAACTGTGGAGAGAAAATCAAATTACTTGAATAAACTAATGAGCTCTCAAATGTCAATATAAAACTAAAGAAAAAATAAAAGATTACTTTATTTGTTTTTTCTTTCTTTTGAATCATAGAATTGCAGCATCAAAGTGATGCTTTGTACTTCAACTTGTCCAGCACTGATTCTAGTTCAGTGCTCTGCATATAGATAGATAGATAGATAGATAGATAGATAGATAGATAGATAGATAATTATATGTTATACAGATACACTCAGCAAAATGCCTAGAACACAAGTCAGTGATTTCTAAGTGTCAAATGATTTCATCGGTTTCTTTAAATTAATCAATGTGTCTGCTTAGCATAGTGACTAAGAAAATAGGCTTATATTAAGATCTGAGTTCAAATTATTTTCCGGTTCAAAAATTGGCAAAATAATTTTCACCTCAGATATCAACAGGGCAATCCTGAGATCTTCAAGAAGAGCAAGCTCTTAAAATGTGGCTTGGACATTATTTTCCTGCTGAGACACAATTCATGACCAACCCTGGCAATGCAAAGGAAGAGAGATTTATTTGGGCTCTGAGTTTTAATTTTTTTTTTAATTTTTATTTATTTGTTTGATACAGGGTCTTGCTATGCAGTTTGGGCTCATAGTAATCTTCCATTCTCAGCCTCCCCAGCACTGGGATTACAGGCATGCACCTCTATGTCAGGGACTGGCACAGCACGCTGGGGTTCCAAGGGCCAGCATGGCATTTGGTACTGGGGCTCTTAGACCCTAGCGCTATCTCCCCAGCCCTGGGCTCCTAGTCTCTGTCCAAGCCAGTTGGCTCTGAGGCAGAAACATGATGTCAATGAACACAAGACAGGAAAGTTCCTCAATGTATGGCAGTGAGCAAACAGAAAGAGAGAGAGAGAAGAGCTGGGATACAGCGCTCTTTCTAGGTCAGGCTCCAGTGCCCCAGCTCCAAGCAGGCCTCAGTCCAAACAGCACATCTACCTTCTGTGTAACTACTTCCTGCATACCTAAAAGTCTGGGGACATCCCAGATTTATACTGTAACAATCTGTTTAGTCATCTCCAATATCTGCCTAGCTTTTATTCCCAAATATATTCTCCAAGCAAACTAATGTATTTTTGGCCCAAGCTAGTCAAGCAAAATCTCAAACGTGTGCTTTCACACTGCTCTCCCATTTATTTTTTTTCAAAATTTTATTGATAAACAGATAGCAATGAGACAGTTTCAAATCAAATCAGAAGTACAGTTTCAACAAATAATACTCTGCATATATTCTTCTTAGTGGTTAATTGCTGTGCAAGATGCGGACTTGAGATCCTATTTACAAACACCATTAGAACAAATCATTCTATTCATTAAGAGAATGCAACTATATATCTATCCTAACCACTTTGAATACACAGATACAAACTGGACATTCATCGGTATACCCCATTTTTTCTAAGTTCCGTTATTGAATATTATTGGTGTGTAAACTCAGCAAAATATTCTAAAAGAGTCCAGCAGCCCATAATAGCATTGGGTCTTCTGCTTCACTGGCAATGTCAGACATTTCTGCTCTCCCTTTTATAAGGTCACCCTTCACTCCTATTCGCCCAAGAGCATGTGGTGTCCCCTGTGTCACACATTGCTGTAGGACCTTGGGCTACACCACGGTGTCACCTGTCATTTGATGAGCTCCTCAGTATCATGCAAGCACCGTGAAAGCTGTGGCCCTCATAAAACCTTTCTTGTTCCCAACAATTAGAAAAGCTAGTCAAGGTTCAAGGAAATACATGTCATCAGTCAACATGAATAAACAAAAAAAGCAATGGGAAAAAAATGGCCTGATGCCTTATATAAAATGAATCATATCAACTCTGCCTTATGCTATGAAAAGAAAAAGTTACATTATGTTTGTGCATTTGTATACATTATAAAGTTTGTTTCAAAATCTTGATGTAAGTGTCAGAAAAACATACCCTCCGGAGCAAATTTTACCTTCATAAATAAGAAAATGAGCATGCAAAGTTAGAAAATGATTTGATTTCCAGAAAGAAGCATAAATTGATAAAAGGTAACCACTGCTCTACCTGGATGCTAACTTATGCTAAATTTCCAGACCCTACTTTGATGTTTTCAATTGTCAGTGCCTTAATGACAGAAGCCAATGGGCTTTTGTTGGCTGTCATCCAGCACAGTGACCTTGCTCTCTGGACTTCCAGAATCCATTTTGCAACAGGCTGAGATTAACAAAAGAATAAACAACCAAGAACTCCATTAGATAGCAGTTCTGGAAAACAAAACAAAGAAAGTGGGGAAGGAAGCAAACACAAAATGCCCAGCAGCAATTGGACAGGATCTGTTTCTGTGTATGTCATGCCATTAAAGCACCTGCCTGTCTTACATTTCTTGTTGAATTCTCTTCAAAGACCAGACCTTGGCCTGAACCCGTGTGTGTGCCTATACCAAACTCACACGTTGAAAGCTTATCCCACAAGATGAGGGTCTTCCAGGGCGGTTCCTTGGGGAAGTGATCAGGTGCTAAGGAGGAGCGCCCCTATCCAGAGGGGCTACCCACCCACCACAATCGCACCGTGCCCTGATCTGACATCTAAACTTCAGAACTGTAAGGAAGAAATTCCTTCTACGTGTCCCATAGTCAGTGCTACTTTGTTTCGGTAGTTTGGACAGGTTAAGGCAGTGAGAGATGGGGGACTACTGACATCTGAGGGAGGGAAGCACCAGGAGGCTTCGGAATTCATGGACACCATCGCAAGCATGGTTCACCATTGCTCAGATAGACGACTTCCTACAAACATTCATGAGTATCTTTCAATTGACAAAAGTGTATGAATGTCTCCTAATCTAAACATGGAAAATTAGGAATGGCTCTGCTGTTGAAAAACTCTTAAGAAGAAAATTTTTTTCTAATAGTACACAGTGTTAAGAATATCGATATTATAATTGGGCTTCATTCCTTAGCAATTAAGGCAGGAACTTCTGCACACTTGTGCACAGGAATATTCTCAGAGATGAATAAAGCTTGACCTACATCTGTCAGAGGCTAATTACACTGACTCATGCATCAAAGACATACAGCTTACAGGAAATGAGGGGATTTGATTCAGAATGGAAAGAATGACACAACAATTATCAGAAATAAAGTCAGGGAATTTCCCTAAAGAAGGGAAATTGTAGATTTGTCATTAGCCTGAAACATGTTTTGTGGGAAAAGCATATGAGATTCTGCACAATAATATATTTCCTACCCTATAAGCATTTTTCAGTGAAATGAAATCATATATGCACAACAGTAGAAACCTAACGATTTGTCCTAGGAAAGCCCTCCAAAATACCAAAATTTTAAATTTCACAACAATTTCTGGGGTTAAGAACAAAAGTAGATATCAGCATAGTATGACTTTTTAAGCCTCGGCATCACTACACAGATTATTCCCCACTGCTCGACAGTTAGAATTTATGTGATTGTGAAGTTCCGGATTATATTCAGAATTATACTGCTGACACAAATGAATTTTAACCAAATACAGAGCATCCCAATTTCACTTCAGCCATGTGCCTTCCCTGGTTTCACAGTAAATTCAAGCAACTGTTACAGAATGGTAATTTGAGATTTTTATTGACAGGGTATAGATATTGTTAATTCAATCAACAGAAAGAAGAATAACAAAGTGCAGCGTTACACATATTTTAATAGAGCATAAGTTCAAACATGTTTCCCAGGTGTACCTTTTCAGTCCTTCATTTGTGAAGATCAAAGAGAAGGACCAATCATATGTGAATACATTTAATGAAGTATTACAAAATTAAAAGGCATAGTTTAATGATAGCCCAAGGAGCACATTCCCAATGTTACCCAAACTATATTGAGCTATGAAAGTTTTTTTGATAACTTATGTATTCTCTCCCATTCCCCACATCACCACATGTAATCTCTCCTGACATTTATAGAAATGAACATAGTGAACACTGAAAAAAATCCAGTTGTTCCTATGTTCTTTTTCTGTCAGAGTCTGTAAGTATCATTCTTGTCTAACTCATTTTTATGCATTAAAGAGGATTATATTTTCTTGCATGTTTATTTGTATTAAGGACATGGGTAATGATAGGCATTCTCTTCTTATCTACTCTTGAAATTATTTAAGCAACATCAATTATAATCATGCATTAATTTCTTATTTTGTATTTTCCAAGGAAAGGGAGAAACTAAAATATACAGAAGGAAAGGTAACCTCAAAAGTGGGCTTACCTATAATCCCAGCATCCTGAGAGACTGAAGGAGGAAGATCTCCTAAAGCCCAGCCTGATAAAATTAGCAAAACCCCATCTCAAAGTAAGTAAAGAGGTGCTAGGTTCACTCTAGTAACAATAGCAACAACAAATTTTATCTGGGAATAGGAATATCACTTATTCTTAGGGAAGAAAATGTCAGCACCTCAAAAACAGACAATTTTAGGACAAATAAATATGGGACAAAAAGCAAAATGAATTTTCAAAGAGGAAAATAATCCAACTTAATCAGGATAGTTAAAATAGTCTAGTAAGTTAGTCAAGGAATTATTTCATCAATTAATTCCTAAATTAATTTAAATGAGAAAAAATAAAAACACTATGATTATTCAATGTTTCCATATAATTGTTTGATATGTTTAATTAGTTGAATCTTCATTTGTGGAGATTTAACAGGAGTCTAACAGCAACCACTTGCTAGCATTTATCAAACACTAAAGATCTTCTATGACTATGCTGACACTAAGAGGGAGTTGAAATCAATGAAATCATCTTATAAGTACCATTTAATCTATACTTTAAAGCTATATAGAAGTTGATCCAAAAATTACAGAAGTTTCCATGTGACTTGTTAATTTTACTCTTACTTTTGTGCCCACTAATATCCAAATGAAACCATACATCCATACAAAAACTTGTTCAAAAATAGTTATAGCAGCATAATGCACTATAAAACAAGTAGAAACAATCTAAGCATCGACTAACTGATAAATAAGTCGTATAATAATATATTCCATATATATATATATACATCATGAATTCTGACATCAGGAAAATAGGAAAAGTATAAATAAACAACCTAATGCTACTGTTCAACTTCCTAGA
>NW_004524682.1:2351152-2361941 GCF_000260255.1 Octodon degus
GCTCCTAAAATCTTGTTTTGAGATTTTGTACCATTGATGTTATTTTCTTTCTTCTTTAAAATAAAAATAACTGATGTCAAAAAAATCAAAAGAAATATCAAAAATGGAATTAATTCCTGTAAAAAAATAAATAAATATAATTACTATTCTTCAAAAAAAAAAAAAAAAGAACTCAGTCATGAAACAGTCTATAGCATATGATGCCATAAGCAAATAGACAAATGCATATGGGTAGAACATATACCATTGCTTACTCTGAGACGGGTCAGAGAAAATTCAAGAAGAAAGAAAATGAACTGCTAATGTACTTCTTTCAGAAGTGATTAAAATGTTCTAAGTTATATTTGATGGTGATTATGAATACTCTGGATATCCTAAGAAAATGTTAACTGGTGTATTTAAAATGAGTAAAAAAATAGTGTACATGAATTAGAGCTCAATAAAACATATTGTAAGAGAAGCTCAGGCTGGCAAGATAGCTCAGCGGTCTAAAGCGCCTGCTTCGGCAAGCTTAGGCAAGCACAGGGAGCACTGGATCCCAGGCACCACTTGGCACACCTGCCCCGCCCCTAGGGTGGGCTGAGCTGGCTACACACACAAAAACAAAAAGTAAAAGAAAGTAAAGAAAAGCTCTCCATGCCATACCCTTCTTTCATTAAAATTATCTGATATTTTTATGAACAATAAAGATTGTCTGGAAATCCATATACATTCAAAAACTAAAATAAAACCTGGGAATTTCCATATTTGCCCACTTGAAGCTATCTATAGAGGAGACTGTCTCAAGGCCACCTGTGTCTCCTCACTCTGAAGCCAGTCTACTTCTGTAACCTTCCTTCCTTCCTTGTGCAGATAAAACATCAGTTTCACTTTGAATTCAAAGCAAACAAGATCATTCTGTTTGCAGAGCAGCCTGTAGCTTTGCTATTCTAGCAATCTGTGACCCATAAATAATGCAAGACCTGTTCCCTCTCTAAGTGACTTTTTTACAGCATGAGCCTTGATACATGGAGCATGCAAACCACAAAAAAAGGAAAGAAACAATTTTTTTAAAAAAAGAACAAAAGGGAAATCACCCTGCAGCCATAGAATTTAATCTATTTGTTATTCCCCAATTGAATTAAGAATCATGGCTCTTCTCTCTTTTGTAGCTGCTTCAAAAGCCAACTTTGAACATTTGGCTGTTTTATTTATGAAAGCAAAGGTGAATCACAGCTAACCTGAAAAGTTCTTATGTATTGCTTTAGAAGTAATCGAAGAAAAAAAAAAAGGTTGGTTTGTACGTGACCCCTGACCTTTGAACCACAACCTCCCGCACTAAAGCGTTCAGTACCTCATTTAATCTCTCCTCCCTGCACTGGCACAGTGCTGCAAAAAGGAAACGGAAAAAATAATCTGGGGACTTCATCAATTTTTCATGAATTTTCATTTAGGCCAGAACCCCCACTTCTCCTGGTCGATAGATCAAGCTGCTGTCATATATTCACCACCTGGGGCTACAGCTGCTATCTCTAGAGGCAGCTGCCCTTGCACAGGGCCTTGAGCTCCTCCTGCTCCCAGATCCAGCGCCCTGGTCCGGTGCTGAAACCCTATCTGTCAGCTCTGCCCTGCGCTCCTGGTGGCCTGGTCGGAAGACCAGGCATTAACTTCTTGAGTGCCAGGTCCTTTGCTTTCGGCTTCTTCAGTTGTTCTCTAATTCTTTAAAAATCGCTTCTTACTTAAAGAGCTTTCTTTGGTTTGAGTGATTTGAAAGTCATTTCTCAACAACTACTTTTTTCCAAATTAAAATAAAAGAAGCAATAATGAGGTATCTCTAATGGCCACTGCAATTACTGATCCTTTATCGTATTGCTCCATTACATAAAGCTGAAATATATAATATGCACAGAGAATATAAACATGCTAGAGAAAAATCAAAGGTTGAGTTCCTCAAAATCAATCAAGATAGATGGCTCTCAGTAAAGTTTCATATTTTATATTATAGCAAAATATAGTATGATTGTAATTACAATAAAAAGCAAGGTGAAGTAAATGGAGCCAAACACACTATTTTAAACAAAGCAATCCTTTCTTAGTAAAAGGCTTTCACAAATTTATCAGTTATCTATATACTTTTTTGAGACAAGAACTCACTCTGCAGGCAAGGCTGATCTTGAACTTCTGGCAATCCCCCTGCCTCAACCTCTTGCATGCTGGAACTCTAGTAGTGCACCACTATACCCAGCTTAGACACATTCCTGCCAACCTAGACACAACCACACCAGTGGTTCTTATCTAACTGTACTCCAGGGACATGTTGCAAGGTCTGGCCCAGACATTTTTGGTTGACACAACGGGCCTAGAGGGAAGTCCAACTGGTATTGTGTAGCCACAGGCCAAAGATGCTTCTAAACAAACAAGTTCCAATATAGAATGATACTCCCATATAGAGAAGCATCTGGTCCCAAATGCAATGGTGCAGCGACATCACAGTATGCCACTCCTCCTTCACGCCTACACTTTCTCACCTTCTGTGCTTGCTCTCCATTGCCAGATACTCTGTACTTTACAGCAATATCCTATGAACATGGTGGAGGCCACTAACTTTCTTAAATATATTTGTTTCCTTGTCATTTCATCGCCCACACCCTCTCCCTCCACTACATCTTCTGAGCCTGAACTTGGCACTGGTACTCCTCTCCTCAGTTCTCTATTAAACCCTGGTGTTCCCAGCAAGGGTCCTGGCCTCACCAGTCCGCAGTCATCTCTGCTCTCGCTACTCCTACAGCCTCAATCTCCACTGGAAAGATGGTTTTCAATTCTGGAAGGCTCTTTGTTGTTGTTGTTTTAAATAGAAATAAGATTTTCTGCCTTAATATCCGTGTGCATGTCGCATAATAAGCCAAACTGACCATACACTCATTTGCACTAGTCGTGTATATGTGAGAATCATACCCCATGTTCCCCAACTGACCATAAAGGGGTATAATTTGTAGATCCCTATGTGATTTGAACCATTTCCAGTAGGTAAGATAAGATCACAGTAGATGAGGCAAGGCTGATAGGTAAGAAAAGCTCATGAGGCTTAGAACCAAATTTCCAGAGTAATGTGTCTTGAGGGACAGAAAAAAGACAAAGCTGATGAGGGAATGGAAGGATCTGAGTGTCACACAGATGAACGTCATATGATCTTGTGCCACCGCAAACGGCCTGCGCTGTTGACGTGGCATCAGATGAAAGAGGTTTACTCACGCGCTAAATCCAATTTGGAAGCCTTCCTATTTTCCTCTCTAGATCATAAGTAATTCAAACATTTCTTAAAGCTCATTTATTTGAAAATAAAAAAAAAATGCTACTGTCACATTACATGAAAAAGAATCACAGTTTAAAATTTTCTTTCTAAAACAGTTTGATCCATTATTAATGATGCAATTAGGAAAGACAGTAATCCGTTTAGTTGAAATAAAAATAAAAGATGCATGTGTGTTGGGAGCAATTTTAACAAAGCTAAAACTCAGAGAAACAAGTGTTTATGACTGCCTCATACTAAAATGATTAGCCAGTTTAGATAAACTTTAATTTGGGGAAGCAAGATTAGCTAAAGATTTAAAAACAATTATCGATGTTATGTACTTAAAAGAAAAAAAAATGGTGGAAAAAAAAAACCCACTTCATTTATTTAAAATAAACCAGGGGTGCCTGGGAGATGGCTCAGTGGAATAAGCGCTTCCCTGGCAAGCGCAAGGGTCTGAGTTCAATCCCTGATTCCACCAAAAAAAAGAAAAAAAAAAAGAAAAGAAAAGAAACCAGGGGCTGAGGAGATAGTTTGGTGGTCTAAGAACCTGCCTGGCAAACACAAGGGCCCAGGTTTGATCCCCAGTACTGCATGCCATGCTGGTCCCTGAACCCAAAGTGCACCATGCCAACCTGAAAGCGGGCATGGTTGTGCACACCTGTAACCCCAGCACTGGGGAAGCTGAGACAGGAGGATCACTATGAGTCCAGGCTACACAGGGAGACCCTGTACCAAATGAATAAAGATTTTTAAATAAGCCAGATTTTATAGGATGTTTCTTCTCATAGCATTAACAGTTAGGAGCCTGTGGCCTGCTCCTGGATTCCTCACTAACTTATTATCTGCCTGCTGGTCAGTCAGCATCCTTAGTTTCATCTGCTTTCACCATCTTACCTATAAAGAGGGAAAACAATTTGTCCTATTAACATAAAGGAAATGGAGGGGTGTAAGTCCGCAGAATTTGCCACGGAGATATTTAAAATGTTTGAACTAAGTTCCAGAAATGAGATATTTCAAGTTAAAAGTGGAAAAGATAGAATTTGTATTACTGATGTATTGTTTATATATTTAAAATATCAATAAAGTGAACATAATCTCAGTTTTTATTGAAATTGTGTTTTATTTGAAAAGGGAAAGACTTGGTCCCTGGTGCGAAATGGCTTCACTTTCTAAGGTTCTTCTATTTACATATCTGAAGGTTGCTTTCATAAAAAGCTGGGATCAGAGGATGTTTTGCTATTGGAGTTATATACATTTCAAGCTTCCCTAGGCTCCAGGTTTTTCCTCGTAAAAACTGTCAATCAGAAGCCTGGATGATGAACGCAGCTTCTATTGGGCTAGCTGACTAGAGATAGTAGAGTATGCTTTCATTTGTAAAGATCAGGATATATTATTTAGAATTCCATATACACATACCTGTTGAGTAGTACAGTAAGAAACTCTGTGGCATACAATTACAACTACCAGCTTATTAAAGTTAAGCTACCAGGATCTCTCATCTAGTGAGCAGCTCCCAGTTTCCACAGAAAGGCATACGCATCTGAATTCCTCAACTACACTTCTCTGTGGAAATCTACAAGAGGACCAGAGAGTTTAAAAGTACAGACTTTTTGTAGCTGCAATTAGTTACCATCTGTCTCAGTTACTTTTCCCTCATTATTAGGACAAAATATCTGTCACCCAATATTAAGGAGGGAAAGGTCTATTTAGCTCACACGTAGTGGGGTTTTCAGTCCATATTCAGCTGGCTCCAAGGCAGAGTGGCACATGGCAGAGGGCAGCAGTTCATGGAGGCAGAAATCAGTAAAACATGAGGAAAAAGGCAGGTGCAGTGGCAGCCACGGTGGCAGCGGAGGCAGAGAGCGAGCCTCTCCTTCCTTACACCACGCCCAGGCTGTCTGCCCAGGACAGGGGTAGCACTCACACCCATAATCCTAGCATTGGATCATGAATTTATCACAAGCTGTAGAAGCCGCCCCAGTGACTGCAGGATGCTTTCTCAGGACAACTATATGCAACCTATAACGCCATCCTATTCATAATTCATTTTAGATAAACACTTCCCTCAAAACAAATAATTGACATTACATACTACTATTTAAATTACAATTCCAATTCCTTACCTGTAAGCCAAAGTAATCTGTCATATACCACTAATTTGTTTTATAAAACAATACATGAAGTAAACAGATCCATGCAATCTGTGTTAAATAGATGTAAAGTGTTGATAATTTGATTTAGTGTTGCTATTGGGGCTAAATGATGAATATATACATGTACAAGAAACAAAATTAAAGAACTCAAAAAAAGATGCTCACAGGAGGGCAAGTGCTTTGCTAATGCTGATGATCAAAATTAAACAGAAACAGGAGGCACTCCTATGTGTGAACATGTACGAATCCATCATAATAACTAAAATATAATTTCTGTTATTGAGGCTTCCCCCATTCCATATTAGAATAATCATTCCTGAATTCAGCCTGGAACAAAAAGAGTAAGATAATCTAGAGATAAGAACATATGTGCTTCTGAAAACTTACAAAACTTGTAGAAGTCACATATACATATAAATTATATTTACAGTCATAGAATTATATAATATTTAACTTACAGTTATAGTCAGACAATGGTATTATATATAATTTGTGTCATATTTATGGCTTTATGAATGCATCATATGTGACTATATAGAGAACTTATGCCTTGTATTTAATGCCATGTTACATGTCAAGGTTGCATTTTAACACAAGTAACCTTAATACTTGAGTATATCCTTCACCAATAATTCAAATTTTAAGTATGATCAGCATCCTGTATTACTGCCTGCTTCAATGAAGCATAATTCCCACATTGATATTGAATAAACATATTACTGGCAGCACTTAGACTGATTATCTTAACAAGTTTTCTTTGGAGAAATCAAAGTAAAACTGTGTGGGAAAAGTGTTTTGTTTTATCCTTTAGGTATCAATATTGCTGAGAGAAAAATCTAAGCTTAATAAAAAGAAATAAAAGCACGCAGAATTGCGGAGCTCACTTACATGCCACCTCCAGGGAAGCATTGCGACTCACGGCTTCGCCCAGGTAGTTCCTCGCCACACAGACGTAGCTGCCCTCGTCGGGTTTGCTTCTGCGCCCATGCACGATGCGCAGGAAGAATAAGGACCCGCTGGGCAGAAGCATCCTGTGGGACCGGGGGTCGTCCTTGTCCGTCTCCACTCGCTCTCCATCCTTGTACCACTCGATGGTGGGCGTGGGCCGGCCCTCGGCCTTGCAGTTCAGAGTGGTGGGCTCACCCTTGGAGACGATGACGTCCGAGGGGTGCTCCACGATCCGCGGGGGGAAGTCTTCCTGGCGAAGGCGAGATCCTGCGGAACAGGATAGAATGAGGAAATCGCATTTTATTTATTTATTTATTTTTCTGTATTTTAGGAAAGGTCTACAGGGTGTTCAGGGTCTCACTACTAGATAGGACTGGTAGTGATTTTCATATTTACAGCCTCCCAAGAGCTGGGATTACAGGCACGCGCCATCACACCCAGTCTCCATCACTGTCTCAGCACGCCCTGGGGTCAGGGCCAGCGCGGCACAACCGGGGATCGAACCCCTGACATCTGCACCTGGGAAGTAACATTTTAAAACAAGGTCTAAAATGAACAAGACTAAATGTCCTCTAAATGTTTATTAATTATTGAGTAAGAAAACCAAGTACACCAGTACTTAGAAGGCACACATAGATACCATACATGTGCTGGAGCTAGGTTACCAGAATTGAACACAATAGACACTTGTAAATTACAGACTATATTACCTTCATTAACAGATGTGGAAGCCACTTAAGAACTAGTATCAATTTTCCAAAAATGTATATTAAATAATCAGAGGCAGCACCTGAATTCAGGTATCTCTGAATAAGGAGCTCAAGTATAAGTTATTATGTCAAATGAGGTCAGGACTATGTAGTATTACAAGAAATGCATTACAGGGAAAAAGAAACAAATGCCAACCATAATTGGAAAATAATAAAAGAGCTCTTGCAAATGATAACTTTTACACATGCTCTCACCATTGAGCTATCCACCATCCTGTGATGCTCCAAGAGGCCCTCACTAGAGCCAGCAGATATTCCCATCATGCTCTTCACATTCAAAATCGGAAATTAAATAAACGTTTTCTTTAAGATAGCACTTCTCACTTTATAAAGTATTCAGCCTCAGATACTTTGTTATATCAACAGAGGACAGACTGGTATAGTAACAATCACTTCCTTGTTGTCAAAAAACTAACAAGAAATAAAGAAAGACTTATTGGCATTTTAAGATCAAATTTGTTGTGCTGGTCAAAGAGATAGCTCAACGGTCTAAGCACCTGCCTGGCAAGTGTAAGAGCAAGGGCCCGGGTTCCATCCCTGGTACCACAGTGCCAACTCTGCCTTGGGAGTGCCTAGCAGGCCACTGAAACCAGGGTGTGGTGGTACATGCCTGTAATCTCCTCTATGGTGAGGCTTAAACAGAAGGATCACTATGAGTCTGAGCTGCAAGGTAAGACCCTGTAACAAATACATAAAATTAAAAAAAAAAAAACCTGTTGTGCTGTTTTGGATACTTATAATTTATAAGAAATAAGTGGAAATATCCTATCTCCTGTGGCAAATCAATCAAAAGAAAAGCCTACACACAATAATCATGTCTTCTGACATGATATAGATAAGAGCTTCTCTTTTTGCAGAACCGGGGATTGAACTCAGAACCTCGCGCTTTCTAGGGGAGCACTTATTCCACTGAGCCATTTCCCTGGCCCCCGATAGCTTCTTATAAGTTTCCTATGATATTTCCATCCAGTCATCCACTATTAGCATATTTCTGCTTCATAACCATTAGTAAAATTTACTCGGCAATGTAATCCCAGTTCACTTTTTTTTCTTTCTTTCAGTACCAGGGATTGAACTCAGGACCTTGCACTTGCCAGGCAAGCGTTTATTCTACTGAGCTATCTCCCTGGTCATTGGCTCACTTTTAATACTGATGAAAAATGCATACTTTAATAAAAGGAAGTGAATTTGGCCATGCACAAATCTTTTCTTTTATGAAACAATTAACTTTTAAATTACTGACTGCCACTTTTTATCCATTAAATCCAATAAATGAACATTTATATTACAAGTGTTGAGTACCTGTAGCAAAAGAATAATTTGCAGCACACAGGTAAGAATGGTAAAATAGAAGTAAGAACTGGCACAATGCTTACATGCCTCACAATGTTAAAGGATATATTTCAGGTAGCAGGTCGTGTGGGAAAAATTAAGAATTTGAAGAATAAAAATAAGTAACAATTATCTTTGAAGTATTCCAAAGTATTTAAATAAGGGTGGCTAAATAGTTTGTGAATTTGTTGTTAAATCTTAAATGTAAAGATCTGAGCCCATGGCCACAGAATCTAACTGTAAAAGCACATTAATAGTGTTATGTTGTTCTTAATTTAACAGAAAACTTAGAAGGCTGTAATCACCGCTTCTAGATATCTTCACCATTTTCCTCTGGTCTCCTATGTACAATACCTACATTATCATCACTGTAAATATAGCATACTATTAAAAGGAGGGATATCAAGTCTTCCTGCATCTCGGGTGACATTTTTGTAGCAAACAGTCTCTTAGTCTACCCTCTCTTCAAGTTAGTAGTCTGGATAGCCCTAAACAAGATATGAAGTATTCTAAATAAAATTTAAAATAATGAATTTTAAAGACAGGAGGAAAAATATGCCTTTTAGTAATAAGATGTAAAATGTGACACATACAATAAATGATGAAACTTTTAGTTATTTATCTTTTTTATGAGCAGAATATATTTATTGGGGGAAAGAAAGCTCCTGTCCCAGAGAGGGACAGGATTGGGGGGCAGGTGAGCGGGTTGTCCCCCTAGTTATTTATCTTTATGACACATGTATCTATGTTACAAACTTTAATGTCACATTAGGATACACTATTCTTACAGGCATTTTATTATTATTAAAAACATCTTTAAAAGAACAACTGCTAATTTTAAGATTAAAAACTATCAATTAAAAACAAATTAGAGCAACAAATTTCCATAATATTTTCAATTTGAGAAAATATCTTTGAATCTGAAACTAAAAGCATAAAGGCAGAAATAGACCAACTAGACTTCATAAAACTTTTAAATATTTATGTTTAAAAGAACACATTAAATAAGACAGTTTACAGAACCATAGAGAAAATTTGTAAATCATTTTCCACCTGAGATATATATTTAAAATATGTAAAGAATTCAAAATTAAACATTTTTAAATGAACAAAGAACCGTCATAAAATAGACAAAATGTTAAGCAAATATCTAGTAAGCAAATAAAAAGATAAAATCACAGTACTTTACATTTTTATGTCTACCATTCTAAAAATAAGGTAAGATAACAATTGTGAGGAACGCAGAAAAACTGAAAGCCTCACACAGTGCTCACTGGGAGAAAAGTAAAACATAAAGCCACTTTGGGAGACAACGTACAAGTGTCAAACATACAGTTACCATGTCACCCAATAATTCCACTGCTATCTGTATACCTTGGAAAAATGAAATCATACATCCACACAAAACATACACAAATATTCATACTGGTATTTTTCACCATACCTAACAGCAGAAACATACTAGTACCATTAACTCAATGCATAGTGATCAATGAATTAAAAATATGTATCATGTATGAATAAATGGGATGTATTTATGAAAGAAATATTATTCTTATACAAATGAATAATGGTCCTGATACACAGATATGATGGATGAATCTTTAATTCATCAATGAAAGAAATTAGTCACCAAAAATTATATAGTGTACAATTTCATTCAGATGAAACGTCCAGAACAGGAGAATCTGCAGATGAAGACATAGTAGTGATGACCCAAGATACAGGGAATGGGCTGGAGGAGAAGGGAGACAGAAGATTTACTACTAATGAGGATGGGCTCCTGAGAATGTGATCAGAATACTCTGAACCTGAATATGGTAATGGTTGTGGAACGCTGTGAAGACAATAAAGCCATATTATTTTTATTTCATTAATTGATTGATTGATTAATGTATTTGGTTGTTGCAGGGTATCGCTATGCAGCTTGGACTCATAGAGACCCTGCTGCTTTCCGACTCCCCACCCCTGGATTACAGGTGTGCGCCACTGCACTCGGACTCTGGCTGGCCCAGCCCACCCGAGGGCGGGGCTGCTGCCAGGGAGCAAACCACGGTCCTAGTTTTGCCTAAGCAGGCGCTTTGTACAGCTGAGTTATCTTGCTGCCCCCATACTGTGTTTTTAAATAGGTAAATTTTGTAATATAGGAATTGTAGCTCAGTGAAGCCATTTTAGGAAGACAATGAGTAGGATTATTAAAAAATGTTTTAACATAAAGTGCAGGGGCCGGGGAGATACCTCAGTAGAATAAGCGCTTGCCTGGTAAGCGCAAGGGCCTGGGTTCCATCCCTGGTTTTGCCAAACAAACAAAA
>NW_004524682.1:2363170-2364919 GCF_000260255.1 Octodon degus
AGCTACTCGGCCAGTCCTTTGCTGCCTTCTTTAGCAGCATTTGATGGAGGATATTTTATATATTTGTAACAGATGAAAATAAACCACATTGCAAAAATAAATAAATAAATTATTAAAATGAACTATATGCCCACTGATAGAAGAATGGATAAAGAAAATGCTATATATACACAAGGGGCACTATTTTTCCATAAAAGATGATAAATTAGTTATTTTTAGAAAAACGAATGGATCTTGAGATTATAATGCTAAGTGAAATAAACAAACAAAATGTTAACTATCACATCGTTTCTCTAATAAAAAACCTACGATAAAAATAATTTAAACATTAAAATGAAGGAGAAATGATGATATGAAATGGGGAAATACATTTTATGGAGACAGAAAGGGAATCTGAGGAAGGAGGGAGATTTGTAGGAAAAGGAGAAGAAAGGAAAGTAAAGGAAGTTAATATGCAATGGGCATAAGTACCAATTCCCCAAGATACATGGAATTATTATGTACCACAAATACATACTGATCATCATTTCTTTAAAAAACTGAAATGTTAGCCTCATTGGGAATTCCAAACCAGAGAGCACACGGGCATGTTCTTGACCTGATGATCCATGAAACTTTAATTTCAAGAGTGGCTACATCCAAGGCCTGGTCCCAAGTAGCAATGGAGACATTACCCGAAATCATTCCTGAAAATAGAACCCCAACCTCCTGCCCACACCTATGAAATCTGTATTTTTGTTTCCATAAGCTTTTCTTCTCCAGTGAGTCACATGAATTTCAAGGTTTGGGACAGGAGAAATTAATCAGTTTTTATACAGCCTTGCAATACTTCATCATTTTAATCTGTTGTGAAAAGATACAGTAAAGTAAAGAAGCAAGAAGAAAACCAAGGAGGACAAGGTTGAGAAAGAGGACAGAAGGGCAACTGTAGGACTCAACACACTAGTACTTCTTATCTGATCATTACTAAGAAGAGGTCGCTGACCTTGCTCTAGGACATATGTTTTTCAATTTCTATTAATAAATTTGTTTCTGTATTTCTATTTCTTTGATAAAGGTTTACAAAACTGGCTCTGTTGATGTTAAATAAATGACCTGGATAATAATGTTGCTATTGTACATATAATGTGAAATACTCCAAAACCCTATATAAAGAAATAGGAGAGCAGATAAACTATTCACAATTCTAACATTTGTGGGAAGCATCAAACATGACATCTTTTTAGCCTAGTTATTAAGTGAGTAATAAGTCAAGCTTTCACGAAAAACATTTCTTTTGACTCTCAGTCTGAGGACCCTAAAGAAGGTCTCACAGAGTTTATTCTCAATATCTAAGAGTGTAAGCTGCAAAGCAGTCACGTGACATCAGAGACCAAATAAGCGCTCAAGACCCTTCATGCAGAATAAGCTGGATCCTTCAGAACTGGATGAAGGAGCACAGCAGGAACGTGCCCCGGATCTGGGCTAACTTCCCAACCTTCTCAGGTTGATTTAATAAAATGAATCACCTGAGTGATAATGCTCATGCTTTAACTAGAAAATGCATTTCTTATTTTTCAGTGTGAATCGCAAAAGCCTGCATCAGAATTATCTGGATTTTTTAAAAACATAGAGCACTGCTCCAATTTGTACGCTATCCTGCCCATAGGCCAGACTAATCTTTGTCTTGTTCCAATTTTAGTATATAGTCTGCGACTTCAAGCACTTGGATCTTTCTTAAAAATGCAAACTGTCAGTCTCCATGGTGAA
>NW_004524682.1:2371039-2371894 GCF_000260255.1 Octodon degus
CATTAATGTCTAGGCATGCTATAGAAATCATAAATTATATTTATTAGAATCTTAAAAAATAAGGATACTTAATAACTTCTTGCATCATTCTAAACTACTTTACAGAAATGGGCTATTCCTGCTCTGGTGTCTTTTCCTTATGAAAATCTTAAAACTACTGCACAATTAACAAATAGGGAACATTTACATTTGGTAAAGTTTACATTAGAAGTTTAGAGGCACTTGAGAACTATCAAATAGAATTTGTGAAGAGCATATTAACATTACTTAAGTTAACTTACTTGATAAGAAAAGGAATTTTATTAGACACCATCCAAAATTAAACCTCACCAGTAGTTTCAAGAGTAGACAAAATAAATTGTTCTCTCCCTGTGAAAGCAGAATATTTTTTCTTAAAAATCTCAAAATAACAGTTTTCTAATGGTACATATATTTAATTTTATTTATTTATTTTTTATTTTAATTTTTTTTGGCGGAACCAGGGATTGAACTCAGGCCCTTGTGCTTGCCAGGGAAGCACTTACTCCACTGAGCCATCTCTCCAGCCCCACTGACTGTTCTTATCTTCCAAGCTGAAGGTCCTCCTGAGTGACATACCTTACATTTTAACTTCCTGAAGGGTCTGTGTTTTCCATTGCTATGCACCTTAGTCTTGCCATATACAGCATTAAGATCAAAAGATAAAATATTTGGTATTCAGTATGTTACATAAATGCATGAATAAACATAATCAATCTTGTTAGTCTCTCAATAGATCTATAGAAGGGCTACATTATGACAAAAAGGACTTGTAACAGCTCAGGAAATTTCTCTTGCAGTTCATGATAAATCAAGTGTGTAAGACTTCTGGACCAG
>NW_004524682.1:2371994-2390831 GCF_000260255.1 Octodon degus
ATTTTAATTTTTTTGGCGGAACCAGGGATTGAACTCAGGCCCTTGTGCTTGCCAGGGAAGCACTTACTCCACTGAGCCATCTCTGTGGCCCTTAATTTTTTTATTTTATTAAGAAACAAATATCAATGAGACAGTTTCCAAGCTGATTAATAGGACATTTTCAATAATTAATACATTGCACATTGTTATCTTCTCAGCAGTCATCCATGGCACAAGAAGCAGCCAGGATATGCCCTCCAACACTACTGCTACTACAAAGCCTTCCTCTCACTGAACCAAGCGAAAGCAGCCGTACATCTATCCTGACTATTCTGTATATACAAATACAAATTGGTCCTTTCTCTGTATCCCCCTCTCCAGTGCAGTCCTGTCAGAGATGTGTATTCTATTGGCATCTAAATAGTATAGGTGCTTGAACTCAGCAAAACAATCGAACACAGTCTAGTAGTCCACAATAGTAGTACATTATCCACCGAAGTTGTTGACTAGATCAAGTAGATTATGGAGCCACAGAGGAATGCAATTGATGATGTAGAGTGTGCCTAAGGAGAGTCACATGGAGAGAAAACTTTCTCTCAGGCTTTCACAGAGAGCAAATTGGCCGTGACTCATCCACATGGCTGACACTGACAAAGGATCTAGAAAGCGCAGTACAGGGTTACAGGATAAATCCTGAGGGGACTTGACTGATCTTACCAGGTACAAAAGTTACATTTCTTGTTACATAGGTCTTGCTTTATCTTGGTCTTAACCATCAGAAGAAAAGTATAAAAATGAGGTATATAAAGTAAAACCATGTTACATATATTTAAAATGTGTCTAGGTCACTTTCAGGAAAAGGTCTACATCAAAAATGAACACAGTGATCCCAAAGATTAAAAGAGAACTTTATGCAAGAGTGGTGGAAAACGTTTACTAGATTTTGTTTTCTTAAATTCTTAAGAGTTCTTTTGCAAGCACCTACCTTGGAGCAAAAGAGATTTATAAGGCTGAATACAATACGTGCCTGCAAAAAATAAAAAAATAAAAAGTATGGGGCTGGGGAGATGGCTCAGTGAATAAGAACTTCCCTGGCCGGTGCATGGGCCTGAGTTCAATTCCCAATTCCGCCAAAAAAAAAAACAAAACAAAACAATACATGCCTGGTTCTTTGTCCGGGATTGTCATGCTCAGAGAGAGTGGGCTGTCACAGCCAAACAAACAGGACACAGAGGACAGCCTCACCTTTTGGCAGGTCTTTGCAGATACAAAGCTAAACTTGCTTTCACTACATGCAGAAGTCTAGGTGAGATGTTTGCTCTGCTAAATGCACCTAAGACATGATATTTGATACAATAAATAGGCTAAAGTACAGCCATCCTTAATCAGCTGCAAATAGTGTAGGATAAAATGTATTCAAAATTATAGGATCCTGTAGAAGTATTTTAAGTTAGATTTTCACCCTTACTTTATACACTGCATTAAAATAGCAACTGGGTATAGATCTGAGTTCCAGTTTGAGAAAAAAAAATACTTTCTCCAGTTGTATTTGGCAATCAAAATCATTTTCATGAGACATCTCCACCAAAGCTATGCAAATTGCTGGGTACATTTAGATTGTAAATTAGAGCTACTTCAGTAGGTAAGGAATGTGAATTACCTTAACTGTCAAGATACTTTTTCCCTAGGTCAGGATACTTTTTTTCAGGGGATATACTTTCTCTTCCTTTCTTTCTATTAATTATACCTGTTGATACTTTTTAAAAGTGAGTGATTTAATAAAACTTTAAATTTCCTTTTAAAAGATGTCTTCTGTTTCAGAACAAAGTGGCCATTAGATAACATCGCTGCTGCAAAGAAATACTGAGTGTAGTTTTCAGTTAAAAGAGTCTGTGTGTGGAGAGAAAAAGAGCTCATTTTTCTGCTCAATGGAGAAAAGCAGCGAATGAGAATGGTATAAATGTTTTACAATGATCTTTTTCTGCTTCAATTTTCACTGAAACACATGAGACTCAATTCCTTGGGCCTCTCAAAAAATATCTGCAGTTTCTAGAAAACTTATACAAAAATGTTATTTTCCACTCAGTCCATTTACTTTGAAGACTTATCAGACAAGAGATCAAATGAAACCGATCATCCCAGGTTTTCCTGGGTTATTACCATGTGGACATGGAATTAACCTCCATCCAGCCGCTCTCAAAATGCAGTGCTTTCTTGTCACAAAGGAAAAGGAGTGGAACATATGAAATTATTCTGGATTATGCTGAAAGGAAAGAAAATGCTGAGAGGCAAGTAAATAAAAATTTATAGAGCTAAAGTGATTGTGAAGCACAAGAGAACGATAGTTCAGAATAGTATGGCGTTTTTCAAGTGTAGAAACCTGACTTTGTAGGGAACTTTTCAATACATTAAACCAGTATAACCTGAATTTTATAAAGAAGCAGAAATTGAAAATCAATCAGACAATGAAAAGGGTTCATTTAAGTTTAAGCAGATGATATTTGCTTAGTATTCTATGTAGATATCCTTTTTCAGAGAAGCAGTAGTAATTGTGCATGCCTGTTTTGTTTTGTTCTCATTTTGCTTTGTTTTTGAAGAGATAAACAAAATGATACTGAGTCTTTCTAAAAATAGAAAATTTTTGTTAGGTTTTTATAAGTCTTTAACAACTTTATCAGCACATATTTACATTAAATATTTACATTCCTTGTAGGGAGTTGGTACCTGTATTTAACACCATAATCCTTATTTTCATCTTCTTTCCTTCCTACTTCTTCCATCTCTCGATCTACATCATATTTGAGAAAATCTGGCTCACTACTTCCTATTATCTTTTGCAATTTTGTGCTATATTTAGATATTTTGGTTTCTCATACTGTCTGAACCATGTTAGTTCAAACAAGTCCCTAAACTACCTATTCTGTTCTTTCAAAAATGTTTTAATATGGATGTTAATGTGTTTCATTCATACTACTAGTTTCTCCTAGGTCACTAAAAGAAAGTTTTGCTCTATTATCTTGGTCGTGCTTGTAAGAGATAAACTTTTGATTTCTTACATGCCAAGTAATTGCTTTAAATATAAAGAGTCACATGTGTTAACTGGTGCTATTCACTTGTATTGTTATGGATTGCATATGTTCATCAATTTTTTTTAACTTAAAAAGAGAAACCATATACTATTAAGCTTATGTGTCATCTTTATTTCATTGAAAATTCTGATTGCAAGGTACATGTATTTTCCTAGGAATGGCTCATGTCTACCTTTCCTTATGGGAGACTAGTTCTCCACGCTACAGAAGTACTACACCGTCTCTTATCTATTCATCTGGTAATGCACAATATACCTAGACTGCTTCTGAGATTTTACAAACACAGTATGCATGCATCTCTGTAATGTGGCATCTTTAACTTCTTTGGGGAAAGACCCTGAAGGGGAATAGCTAGTTCCATTGAAATTTCTCCTTGGAGATCTTTGAGCACTCTATAGGGTAGTGCTGGTGAGCCTTTCAGAGCTTTCAATCATACAAATATAAACCACGTGATGGGGCAGGAGCACTGTCAGTTCACTACCACTGCTATAGGAGCTGCTCTATTTCATACATTTCTATCAGAAATGGAACAAAAAGCAAATAAAAAGTGCTTGAATTACATGTAAGCTGTTGAAATAAAAACCTGAATTGAATCCAATCATACCTGAATCAATAGTTTAAGCCTCCCAGGTAGCGTGTGCCTTAAACCTCTGCCCCTTCTCCTCATGCTTTCCAGAGAGAAGTCACTTCCTCTGCCCGGGCCAGGCCCCGCCCCTGTGGCAGAGCAGCCACGGCGCTAGGGTAGTGTCTCCAGCAAAGAGAAGCTCTAGGTTTTATTCAGGCGCCCCCCTGGCTGCTCAGCCCTTACTCAAATCCTAGATTCCTTGTCCCATATCGCATCCTTCTCTCCTTGGCACCTCATTCATTGTGTTTGCTCTCCTTTTCTTTCTTTCTTCTTTCTTTCTTTCTTTCTTTCTTTCTTTCTTTCTTTCTTCTTTCTTTCTTTCTTTCTTTCTTTCTTTCTTTCTTCTTTCTTTCTTTGTACTGAGAATTGAACTCAAAGCTTTCATAGTGAGTCACATTACTGCCCAATTTTTCTCATTTTATAACTTGAGACAGTCTTCTTCGGCTGTAATGTCCGCACTGAGCTTGAACTTGTGGACTTCTACCTTTCTTTAAATCACTAATGTTTGAAAAACCCAGTTCTTAGGTATTGAACACTTCAATCTCTTTCCTATCAGCTTAAGCAGGCACTCTCCAAGTTCCTTCTGCCTCTCCCGGCCACTGTCACGGGCTCTCATGGGATTCCATTTCACATGATCATTATTTCAAAAGCTTCCTGGCTCTTTCTCTGTCTTTCATCATCATCATTTCTGGAAAATTAATTTAGAGCATCTAGAAATAGTAGTTCTGTAGTTTAGGCAAATCTCCAACTTTCATGGGGTGCTCTACATTCTTTCTCTCATCCTGATCAGTAGAAATCAATTTATTCAGCCAGCTGAATAACAAATCAGGATTTTCTAAATCCATTTAACACAGCTAGGATTAAGCAAATTGCCTTGTGAGTCTTCAGATCATGCACAAACTCTAAATCCACCATGCCAAGGTTCAGCATTTGTTTGGACAGTGCTTGCTCATGGTGCCATGTTGTCTCTGTGACACAATTTATAAAAGATGCCAAAATCACTTAATATATTACAACTTGGCTGTGTTGCTCATTTGCAAATTTCAAAACATAGTTTTAAATACTACATTGAATACAATGAAACAAAAAAATGTAGAATCTTTGCAAAATCATTGTGTCATTGTAGTTGAATCATTGCAGTAGTGAAAGGCTAATATATTTTTCTAAAGAGCCCATGAGGATAACATGTCCATTGGTCAAATGTATTAACTATGAATCCTCAATAAATAATGGCAGCATTGACATAATCTAGCTGATTATTTTTCCATTGATTTAGGGATAATTCCAATTAAAAAATAAGGAAATATCACTTATGAACTAGGATCTTTAAGCCTTGAATATTTTTATGAGATCATTAGAAAACAAATAATTAAAAGGTATAGTTGCCCCAACTCAGTTGCCACTCATTCCTACCCAACTCAAATGCACAAAAACACCAAAACGTATTTCACAGAGAAAAAACAAAACAAAACAAAAAACAGCAAATGTCTACAGTCTATGAACAATCAGCCAATGAGGAGATTGTATAGCTGTTGTTATTAGTTTACAACCAAGTGATTACTTTAATTATCCTCATTGGGGCTCAGAAACGTTCTAAACAACCAATGATCAGTCATGGAGACAAAGACATGAATAAGAGCTGTGTTTGGCTTTGACAGGCTCAATAAGCACCACCTTGATGTGCTGACGCTTCCTAACGAAGACAACTGGCACCAATTAGACAGATGACAATTAGATGGAGCGCTGAAGTGTCAAAACAGAACCGTGTGACTGACCTCTGGGTGCTAAATTATTATTAGGTGCTCTTTAATCTCACACCAGTAAACAACGAATTTTATCTTTATCGCACTGGATAAGTCTGCTTTACTCTTTATACTTTGCACTTAATGGATTTTCCATTCATTTTCTAAATCTGGCTGGAATTGAGATTGGTACCCTTTTTCTTGATTGACTAGCATCCACATACAATTAGAAATATGGGGCTCATAAACGGCTTAAATATGGGGCCCACGCAGATGTCTGCAGAGACACTGGATTTAGACTGACCTCAGGTTCATTTTTGGTTCTTCAAGTGCAGTTTCTTTCCAAAGTAAAGAAACAGAGATTTTAAAAGCTTCAGAATTATTTAGCCAATTTTTAGAGTATATCTGTTACAAAAAACACCAAAAAAAAAAAAAAATACAGGATTCTGGGAAAGTCTCTGGGCAGGGAGGGTGAGGAGTGGAGGCAGATAGAGATGCACATTGCATTCTTGTTCCTATATTAACAAACTGCCCGTGGAACCGTGGACGATGAACCCAGACTTTTGCAGCGCTTTTGCGCAAGGCATTGTCTTTCTTCATATAACAAAAATGGAAATTCTCCCTCCTTGCATGCTGGCAGGCAGCCCACACTGGTCTGTAGCACAATTATTTCTGAATGACTTGGCACAACCTTTAATGCTATGCTTCTTGCCTCGTAGGACTCAGCATTCCATTTGTGCTCATCTCGTCGCTTCGGTTTTTAGAAGTTGAATTTGCCTGATGATTCTGAATCCACTGGGGCATTTCTGCACCACCTCCTTAGAGGCTGCACACCCTCAGGCTGCCTTGGAGGGGACAGAGCCTCTGCACCTCCTCTGGCGCTCTTCCTTGGGTGCGATCCAAGACACTACTGCCTTATGCCGAATTTCACTGCGATGTAAAAGGTGTAACAACAATGCTCGTGTCAACAGATTATGAAAGATTGCATTCCCAGTGCAAACACAAGCATTTAAAATGATGTATTTCTTTTAATTTCATTTAGTTTTGCTTTCAAAAAGTATACTGGAACGAGTACTGTGCACCAAAACATGATTGCGTTAGTAACCTGAAATTTCCCACAAGCTAATCTATTCTTGTGAAGCTATCACACACATGCCAAGTGTGTATTGTGGGAACATTGTGCATCTCATGCTTTTCCTAAAAGAGGAAGATTACATCCAATATTAATAACAAGTATTTATTCCCTTAAGTAAAACATATGACTCCTATAAATACCTTCTAAACCCCAGAATGCATATATATATATATATATATGACATTTTATATCAGATTAATATGCCTACCCTTTTTAGTGGAACTCTGCTTAGGCATTGCTTCATGGCATAGACTGACCCTCTTATGGGGACAACACGTGAGCACATACTCCCAACTTGCTGTGCTCTTGCCAGAAGTGGCCAGAGCATTAGAGACAGGACACGAGTCCACCTTGGCAGTCTATGGGAGCCAGCTCAGCCAAAAAGAGCTCTCCGATTCTTGGCAAAATAACAAATTCTCAAGCAGAGAGGGGATGGGGTGAGATTTTTTTCTCCTGTAAGTAACTTAATGAATGAAGTACTAATTAACATTATGGCATTGATAAATGGAGAGAGAGATTAGGGATGTACTCGATATTCAGACCTTCGCAGATGGACTGTCAAAGCCACATTAATTCCTATCTCATTGGAGCATCTGCTTCTCCCATAATCCACTGGCCCTTGGTACAAACAACACAAACTGTTGTGACTCAATTCGATTTATATCAATCTAATTTCTTTTAATCCAATTTGTATTCCAATCTACTACCTTCTAATCACTTAAATCTTCAGCCTCCATCTGGTAAATTTTCTCTCAAAATTAACCGAGCAGATGCCTCTGCAATTGTCTTCCCCAGTCAAGCTAATCAGACCTTTGCAGTGGCCTATAGAATCCTCTGAATAGGTACGTGACTTGCGGTGTTGCCCTTGCAGTTACAAACACCGCGAGGTAGGAAGACCATTTTATCTACCATTAATTGGCTCATTTGCATAAAACTGCTTGGGAAGAAGCAAGGACACAAAAGCAGAGGGGGAAAAATCTACAGGAAGAGAGCAAAATGAGCTCATTTGTCAAGAGTGCTTTACAATTCAATCTGCCTGTTGTTTAGTTTAACAAACACAGGGTGAGAATATTATTTAATACTGAATGGTCTAAAAAGCTACCTTCTGTAGTCCACGAAATTGGAAGAGTTTGTCTGATAACCACAGCCATACTGAGAAATGTAGTTAACCAACATATTCTGAAAACCACATTCTGAATTTCAGAACCATCCACTAATGTATTCTCTGAAGCATATGAGATATAAACAGTGCAATGTGTGCTGGCACTGACGTTCACTACGTGGAAGTTCCTCTGTGACCCGTAATTAAGGTTATGGATTCAACATTCCCCAATGGGTGGGACAGCGCTAACCTGTGGAATAAACGCTGTTGTGGAGACACAGTAACTAGCACAAATAAATAAGGTCTCCAAAAACCTAAAAAGGCAAACGCATCAGGGAACTACCCTCCTTGTGAGACAATGAGCTGGGTTTTACTAGCTTCAGCCATACTTCTTCTGTAATGTCGTGATAATACATTTGTAAATGTTTCCACATACCTGTATGACTTTCAAATGTCAAGACACCATCAAATAAATAATTGACCTCAAAATGACTTTCCCTATTAGAAAAACTTCCAAGCCGAGCCAAGAGTATGAGAACATACTATCTTGAAGTGAAGTTGGTCATTTTAACAGTATGAAATAGAGAAATGTTAAAGTATTTCACAAAGCATAGCAGAGTAACAGTTGAATTAAACAATGGAATGCATGACCTATTTGTATTTATCTGACTACAAGTAAGATATAAAAGACCCAGTCTGGGGGGAATGGGTCACAGGATTCTAAAACAATTTGAAGAACTACTGGAAACATCAGAGGGCTCTGGAAAAACAGTAAATTGGAGGTAAATACACTGATCCACCTCTTTCTCAGTGCTAAAGCCAAGAATAACCCAACTATCTTACTAAATAGAACCAAACACAGTTCTTGCTCAGTCTCACATTTGATGCTGAAACACTTTCCTTTCTGAGCCTCAGTTTTTCGACCTTAGGATCCTTTTCCCCTGTAGGATCCTTTACCTCCTTAGGAAAGGATCACAAATTAAGTGGCATTAAAATGCCACCTGTAAAATGTACTGACAATTCTAAATACTTCTACATATTGTGGTAAGAAGGAAGTGGGATCATTCACGTAAAATACTGTTTTTTAATTCACACAATGTCTCTATAAGATGATACAGTGGAGACAGGAAAGAACATCAACTCTGAACACAAATTTGAGAATCAGGTTTGGGAGTTGTCAACTTGGGCAAATTACTTGCTCGCAGGGCACCTAAGCTTACAGTGATGACAATATGAGCTCCTGCCCTGCATTACGAGCAGAACATGATTGAGTACCCACAACACACTTAGGTGCACTGGACAAAGTGTGCTGGGAAAAAATAAGTGTCAGCTAGAGGATAAAGGCTAGGGAAGCTCCTCTGTGTTGCAAATTCTAAAATACGTCTCTATGTACATTATTAATTGTAAGGTACTAACAAAGTGTTTATTTTTTTCAACGACATACAGTTTTCATTTCCAAAGCTATGCTTTAAAAACACAGTTACTAAAGAAAGGGGATATAGATGAATGTCCACTTTGTATCTGTGTATGCAAAGTGGTTAGGATAGATATATAGTTACATTCTCTTAATGAATAGAGGGATTTGTTCTAATGGTGTTTGCAAATAAGATATCATGTCTGCATCTTGTACAGCAATTAACCACTAGGAAGAAGGTATGCAATGTGTTAATTATTGAAACTGTCCTGCCAATTTGATTTGAAACTGTCTCATTGCTATTTGTTCATCAATAAAATTATGAAAAAAATACAGCTACTTCAGGTGCTAGAATGAGAACTATCCACGTAAGTGAAAAGAACACAAGGTTTCCAAACTGCCTCAAATTGCTTTTCCAATGAAAATAGTGACCTTGGGAATATTTCTGGTTTCACGCACTACTGAGACAGCCCCAACACTTGACCCACGCCAGTGCGCCAGGACACCGGAGCTGCCATCTCATGTGGGCAGGCCTTCTGCTCTGGAAGGTGGATTAATCCCTTTTCCTCTTTGAGAAGTGAAATATTTGAGGTAGCTCTGTCCCTTGTCTCCTTGAATGTTCAGAAGCCCATAACACTACTGAGGGTAGCGAAAGTATTGATTCAAAGATATTATTTTTATTTTAATCAGCATCATAATTATACCTATGAGTATCATAATTTGATATGTTATATATTGTACTGAGCAAATGAAAGTTAACTAACATCTTCCACTCAAACATTTATCCTTTTTTTATAGTGAGAGCCTTTAAACTCTTCTGCTTTCTTTCTGAACTATACAACAAATTGTTGTAAAAGATAATTAGCTTACTGTAGAACATGCAATAAAATTCTATTTTCTAACCCTCTTCTCAAGAGCAGAGTTAGAAACTAGCAGAGGCAGAGATTCAAGGGCTTACAGCACAAGACATCAGGTCTCAGATGTTACACTTCCCAAGAGGACACAATGCTTCTCTCAAGGAAAACAAAAAAAGAAAAAAATTTGAAAATCTATACAAGAGTACAAGCCTGGTTGATGCTGGACAGCATCCTCAGCCTCCAGCAGCAGACCCAACTCCAGATCTCTCTGTTAAGCTCTACTGATGGGTCCTCAGGGCCAACACCTACCCTACAACAGCTCTTTCCTGCAGAGGGCAACATTCACCAGGATCGCTGGTACACTGTAGATGAGTGTACATGTGGTCATGCATCTACCCTTGTCTTAAGATTTTAGTTGTGTTAAATGATAGCATTTCTTCAGAATTTAACAGTATTCCTGGTGCCTACCACAGTACCTGGATATATGTAATATGTCTAAGAAATACCAACTCCTTTCTCTATTTTAAAAACTAAAAATAAAAAAGGTAGTAAAGATTCTCAAACTATTAACATCTGCTTTTATTTATTTATTTATTTATTTATTCACTTTTTTGTATTTTAGGGAAGGGTCCACAGTGTATTCAGGGTCTCACTACTAGATTGGACTCGTAGTGATCCACCTGTTTAAAGTCTCCCAAGAGCTGGGATTACAGGTGCGCGCCACCACTCCCAGTCTCAATTGCTGTCTCAGAGTGCCCTGGGGGCAGGGCCAGCATGGCAGGGCCAGGGATCGAACCCCCTGCCACTCACCTGCTTGCAGGCACTTTAATCCGCTGAGCTATTTGGCCGGCCATAACATCCTCTAACCTTAGGAAAGGATCATAAGTTAAGTGCCATTAAGATGTCTTTCCTAATTTTTTTGTACCTGAAATGCAATACTCTTCACAATTAACATGCTTTGCCGTGTTATAACACTAACATGGACTACCAATATATATTTTATAATGTTAATGCGTAAAGGTATGATCCATTTCATGTGTATATATCTCACTGGCTAAAAGAAAGTCATTTCTCCCTTTGATTCACAGTAAATTTTTAAAGTCAGATGTTAATGTACTCAGATTTCCCACTATGAAATTTTAAGTGAAGTATAACAGAAACATAATAGCAAAAAGTGTGATACGTAAACAGTGAAAATACAAAATTTGATATGTTTAAGTCACTCAAACAAGGTTATGCAGAAATATTTATTTATTTTTATTTTTGGACAATGAATCGAACTCAGGACCCTGCACTTGCCAGGCAGACCCTGAGCTACTCAGCTGTATCCTCGACCCTACAAATTCTTAATATTTTGTGGAAGAAAAGGCTGTTTGAATGTAATCTCACCCTGTCCTTACAGACATACATGTTATGCTGAAATAATGTTATTTTCTGAAGAACTACTTTCTTTCTTTTTTCTTCCTTCCCTTCCTTTCTCCTTCCCCATGTCTCTCTGTGTCTGTGTCTGTGTCTGTCTGTCTGTCTGTCTCTCTCTCTCTCTCTCTCTCTCTCTCTCTCTCTCTCTCTCTCTCTCTAACATTAAAGTAACTTATGTGCATCACAGATGAAGTTTCTCAAGGGATGGTATATTCACCAAGCTGTGAATTTACCAAGCACACAACTATTTTTTATTGAACTAGCTGTATTAGTTCTTCCATCCTAAAGGAAACATCTGTCAGCAAGCCAGCTGAACCAATAAACACACTGATGTGTTAGAAATGAATGTTCCTTAATTTGTTCAAAATATAATAGATAAATACAAAGACCCTCTCAGGAATGTCACTAATTGCATTAGCAGGCATTTGGAAAGAAGCGAGACACATAAAAAAAAAATCATCTGTCCCTAATGACGTCTCTCACATCCTAGAGTTACAGCACAGGTTGTAGAGGCCAGATTTCAACACTGAACCCTAGACAAAACAAGGAGGAGAGAGTGTAAGGTAGTCCGATCCTGACTGATACTTTAAAGGTAGGCTGCACAGATGTGAAAAGCAGGAAACATTATTACCTTACCTACTAACATTTGGGAGAACAATCAGAACATACTTGAATATTTATGCCAAACCTAAATTTATGTCTGCATCTATAATTCATAAATGTACACAGCACTGGTGATAAAAAGGAAACATTAATATTTACCTGTTTAATGAGAATGCTCATTTGTACACACAGGTTTTAATCTGTGATGTAAATGCTGCGCTGTACAGATATTAATTTATTTTTAAAATGGCTATAAAAGTAGCTAATGTGAAATAAGTTAAAATGTATTGTCCACGCTTCATTATCTCCTTTGTTTTGGTGACTATTTACAGGTTATAATCCATGATTAGGTGCAGCATCGCGAGGGTGGAATTTCGCATGTAAGGATGGAGAACTGCACCATGCCCACTGGCCAGGTCTCTCTGTCGATATTCAGAGTGAGGGTCAAGCCATGTGGTCCCCAGCAAGTTACATTAAATAAGACAACTTAATAATACACTAGGGAGGAAACCACTTAATATTCATGTTGACAGAAAAGGAGCAAAGATTAATCACAGGGAATCTGTTCTTGAGCAGAACTCAGCAAGGCCCTAGATCTAGCTCCAGGAAGACTGATTGCTTAAAAGGAGTTCACAGAGACCCTTTGATGAAATGCGCGTGCTTACTGCAAATTGGCACTGGGTGACAAATGGAAGACTTTCGTGCTTTAACTTTGAGTCAATCATATTGCCCCATTGATCTTTGTTTCCTGTAATGTGCTTTTCACAACCTTTTCTCCTCTTTTGTAGCAAAAGACAACCCTTTCGGTGAATCATAAACAACTGTAAGGAAGATCTGCTTGTTTATTTGCTCTACCCTCCAAGTGATTTCAGAAACAGTGTGCTCTCTTCTCTCACCAAATAATAATGCATCGTCTCACTCTTCCGGTTTCTTACAACAAGCATAACACTAGGAAAACAATGGCTGATGTTTACCTGGCATTCAGAACACAGGGAAAAGCATTCAACCTGTTAAATACTATTTTTAATGACAGCAATTAAATATAATTACAATTCTTTTCCTTTGAGCAAATTTTGTATCCTATTTGGATTACTATAATTTTTAAGGGGCAACTTTTTTAAATATGTTAAGCATTTTCTTCAAAGTACACGAAAGCTACAATATTACATAGATAAGAAAGCCTGAGCAGATTAATTTCCTATTCATGTTTTTGAAATAAGTTAACTTTTGCAAATCACTGCATAAAAGTGAATGAGGTTGACCTAAAAGTTCTTCCGTGAAAACTGAATGAACATTATTTTGAAGTATTTACCATAAAGGAATATAAGTACAATTCTGACCTGAAATAAATACAGATTAATAAATGAATAATCCTCAAAGCACACCTACTTTAAGGGTGAGTAACATTTACAATGTCTATTACATATTAACCAAAAATCTATTCACTTATAAATACTGTATACACTGAACACTTAGTCCAGATAGTATTTAAAAATATAAGTACATATCATGAAAGTATATATATATATATAATTTCACTTTTTAAAAAATCATTTATTTATTTAGTACAGGTTGGACTCATAGTGCTCTTCCTATCCCAGTCTCCCTAGAGCTGGGATTATGGGTGTGTGCCACCACACCTGGTTTCCGTGTGGCACAGTGCACCCAGGATTCTAGGACCAGCATGGCCTGTGGTACCAGGTATCAAACTCAGGTCCTTGTACTTGCCAGGCAGGCACTTAGGTGGCCAAATAATCTTCCCAGCCTATGGAAGCATATGTTTAAAATTTTCTATCAAATTGGGTAATACAGAATATTAGGAAGAAGAATTCAGAGTTTTTGCAATTAAAGTTTTCTCAAAGTTAAGTGGCCTGTAAGGTGTCTTGAAATGTATAAGGAATTGTCAATGTAAAAAAAGCAAGAGAATATACCTGTCAGGATATATAACAAAGTCTTTCAATGGTGTAGGCCTTCATAAGTTCTAGAAACTGAAATATTAGTATAGCTAGAGTACAGGCTAAAGAAAAGTTATAGAGTGAAAGCCAAGACTATGCAGGAACTCATAGGGCTGCATCAATGAATATGACCCGTTGGGAAGCGCAATAGAAAGCACTGCGGTGCTAAGCGAGGTCAGAAAGTTAGCATGCTCTGGGTTAAGTTTCCAGAAACCCCAGGGCCTACTTAAGGAGAGTCTGTGGAACCATGTACATATCGATGTCTGAGCCATGTAGGAGGCTTCTGAAGTAACCAGGTGAGAGACGGTGACTTCTAAAGCTAGGACTACGGGGCAGATTCCACAGCTGCTCCGGGTATAGTCCAAAGGACAAAGCCGCGCCCTCTGCAAGTAAGGCCACCTTGTGTTCACTCCGCTGCCGCCGCGGGAAGAGGGTGGTTTTCTAATCGTTTCTTAAATGGTCTAGAAAGACCCTGAAAGAGATGCAAAGACAGCAGCGGCCCTCAGAAGAGTGCATCTACAGACACACCATCATCCCGGCTTCACCTCACGCGCCGGCACGAGGAGTCTGAGCCCCTCAGGCTGCTGCTTAACTACCAGGCTTTCCAAAGCATCATCACCATTTCAAAGAGGAAGAGAAACAGCGGATGGTGGAGTCCATTGCACTTTCATTTATGAGTTTTGCCAGTGACAAAGGAGTACTGTTTTTATTTTTACTTTTTAGAAAACACACACACACCCCACCCAGATATGAAGTTATGACTAACTTCATAAACCATTCATTATTCAATAATCATGATGATATTTACACTAAAGTTTAACTACATCTTTCTTTGGAGTTCAGTGAGATTAGTTCTCTAAGAACAGAAAAAGATAAAGCTGCAGGGAGAAGGCCACATACAAGAGGAAGTAGAAGAGGGAGTCAAGGGTGTCAAAGGCGAGTAACACCTGGGTGCTACAGAAGGTGAGGGAGATGCCTAAGTCTCCAGGGTGGTCTCCGCAAAATATTGCAAGCTGGTTGTTTCATCAGAAATTTGATGTTTCACATTTCTGGAGGCCAAGTCTAAATCAAGGTACTGCCCAAATTTGTTCCCTTCCACGGACTGTAAGGGACCAGCACGGTTATGGGGATGCCTTCATTGTTTCCTCGCAATGGATCTATCCCTGTCGAAAACAAGGGCAGGTGCTTATTCGATGCTGCTGAGTACTCTGATCTAGTGTCAAACAGAATGCTTAAAACAAAGAAGATGCTTAACACATCTACTGAATTAGAGAATAAGATTTGCAGTCTAATCATGGACAGTTAGACAAATATTCAAATATGCTAGGCTAGAATGAAGTACTAAAGTCATTGACCAAAAAAAAAAAAAAAATTATTCCATCATAGATTAATTCAATTAGTATTCTGATTCTTTTCTGCCTTGAATCATTTGTTTCAGCAAAGGTCCCTTCTATTGACCTATCTTGAATCTTGCCCCTTTTGTAAATATATCAAGTTTAATTATTTTCATGTTATTTAAAGAGGATCCTGAAGCCAGGTGTGGCGATGCACCTCTATAATCTCAGCACTCGGGAGGGTGAGGCAGGAAGATTTTTGCAAGTTGCAAACCAGCCTGGGCTAGAAAGTGAGCTCAAAGCCAGCCTGAACCACATAGCAAGACTGTCTCAACAATAACAAAATCTAAAAGAGGATCTTGATGCAAACACTTTTATCTTGCAAATCATCCTCATTCTTTCAACTATTTCTCACTTTATGTTTTAAAATCCATCTCAGAAAAAAATAAAACAAAAAACAATCCATCTCGGGGGGTTGGAGAGCTAGCTCAGTGGTCTAAGCACCTGCCTGGCAAGTGCAAGGACCCAAAGTCAATCCGTGGTACCACAGATGTGCCATGCTGGCCACCAAAACTGGGTGTGGTGGTTCACGCCTCTATAATCCCAGCACTGGGCAGGCTGAGAGACAGAGTATGAACTTCATAACAAGACCCTGTACCAAACAAATTAATAAATAAAAGATTCTTAAAAAGCCATCTTAGCCCTCCCTATCTCATCCTGCCCCATAAGTGATTAAGTGATAAACTACACTAATTCTAGATTATGTTTATCTGGAATTTAACATTTTTGAATACAGCTTAACACCAAGACCCACACTCAATCCTTCTCTTTAAAACGTCATCAAACTTTTTCTGATGAGTAACACACTAAATACATTAGGCTTTGCAAACCTCACGTTACCGTCTCACCTACAAGACTCTACTTGTAGCCTCAAATGTAAGCTAAAACATGAAATGAAGATGGCTAAGCTCTGACAAAACTTTATTGTGAAGAGGAAAATCACATTTAAAGAAACTATCATATTATGCGTTGTTATTCTACATCTGATTGATACTTGACTTGTTAAAAGCTTAAAGAAAATGTCATATTTTTCTGGGTCACATGAGAGCGAACAGCAGGATGAGTCCCACCATGGGCCACAGCGAGCCCACTGCTGTTTCCGACAACACCTTCCATGAATGCTGTATGCTGCACACCTTACTGTGGAATTACAGTGAAGTGAATGCTCAAAGCCACATCTAAGTCTTCATTCCCACCTTCCATTTCCACTCTGCCTTCTCCCATGCTGTTCCGATGGTATTCACCATGGCCCGAAAATGAATAATGGGCTTGAATTATACTTTCAAGATATATTTCCCTTTAGAGTACACATTAAAGTTGATTGTTAAGTGACTGGTTGGTTGGAGGTTTCAGAAATTAGCAATAAAAAACAAAATGATTATTCTTAATTCTATGTAGTGTTCATCTAAACAAAGATTATCCTCAGTAGGGTGATTTGCTCATTCTCATTTAAAAGAGTCAAAACGAAACAGCTCCTACCACTTCCCTTGGGGGATGGTGGCACAACAGAAGGAAACATCTCATAAAAGCTGTCTTAATTTCATTCTTTGTTTCCAAAACATAGTATTTACAGCTTCCTTTCATTTTGAAAATTTTTTTTCTTATATGGAATTGAGGTTCACACCTTTGACATAAATACTAATTAAAAAAAAAAATCTGTGTATTCCCAGTGGTAGAAGAGAAGGCACTCCAAAATAGAGGGCAGTCTCTCCCCTCTACTCAGTCAAGTCTGACAACAGCCACCACAAATATCAACTAATGATGTGTCTATGGAAACATGTTTATATAAATATTTGCAGTTATTCTGAGACATAAAAATGCTCTAAAAGCATTAAAAGAAAGGCAAAACAAAGAGAAATGTGAATAAGGCAGAGATTAGGATATATTTAGATTTGAAGATAATATATTGAGCTGGAACAGCAAGTAAGACAATAGTAATTATGATTTTTAAAAATCAGTACATAAAGCTGTATCACCAAATGAAAAAGAAAATAATCCTAACTTCCCCTTCACCCTACATCTTATTTAGGGTGAAACTGGGAAAACCTTTTAGCTGAGAAAGAAAACATGTCATGTAGATCCTTCCCACGTGACCCTGTTTAGTACCACAGCCATGGCACCCCACTTCTCCTGGAGGTCTGTGTCCTCCTCAATTCTAAAGGAAGCAAGATAGATGGATTTCACAAAGAACACAGAAGAGAACAAACAAATACTACAGTTAGCGCTGAGCCTACCTAAGGCACAGGGCAGGTGCCCTCACCCATTTTTTTATTAATTGTATTTTCACAAAATATTATGTGCTATTTTCCCAAATTTTTATCCTATGATTATTTCCAACTTATGGTAGCTGATTTGAGATACTATTTATCAATAAAACCCTGTTGTTTTTGTGCTCACAGTTGTCCACTGGCCTAACTTTTGTTACATAAGGACTGTAATTAAAATATCAAGAACAAGTAAGAAAAACAACCGAAAAGTTAGGGAACAAGCTTAACTTTTTTTTTTTTTTAATGTATTTAGTAGATGGTCTAAAGGGTCTAAAGGGTCTCACTACACATGGACTCATAGTGATCTTCCTGTTTTCAGCCTACCAAACACTGGGATTACAGGTGACTACCACCATGCCCAGTCTCAGTGGGCCTCTCAGCATGCCCCAGGGGTGCAGGTGGGGGTGGGACTGGCATATACAATAGGGACTGAACCCCAGTCCCTGTGCCTGCATAAGCAGATGCTTTAGTCCACTGAGCTATGTGGCCTGGCCAGCCCTAAACTTAACTGGCTGTTACTGGATTAAACAATTCACCAGCAGGAACATCAGCACCCCTCCTACTGCAACTACTTTGCTGATTTTGTGGATTTGGAGGGAGCACAGCTTTAGTATAGTTTATAAATTGAGTGTCAGCTTTGGATAATCCAACAGTACAAATTTGACAGGAAAACTGAATTAGTGTTTGTTCTTGAAATTTTTCAAAAAGCTGCTAAATCCTACCAACAAATCCAACCTATTCAGATTTTTTCTTTGGCGCATGATATAAGACAGAAGAAAAGGAGCCCTTTGTCTTACAATGATTTTTTTTTCATTTTATGGATTTGGTATAGGGTCTCACTACGCAGCTTGAACTCATAGTGATCCTCCTGATTTCAGCGTCCCCAGTACTGGGATTTCAGGCATGGGGCCAGCGTGATTGAACCCTGGTCCCTGCGCTTGCCTATGCAAGCACTTAGTATGCTGAGCTGTCCCTCTGGCCCTTACAATGATATTTAAATCAAATGAAAATTTAAAATATGCTAACTCAAACGTGAGTGCTAACTCTAAAAATTAACACAAGAATACTCAAAATTTGTTTTATTTGAGAAAATAGGATAATGTAGTACCTGTCATGTTTTCAAAACAAAACACTGAACAAGAATTCCTTACAAATTCTTCAGGTTAGGTTGCCTATTTGTATTATTTTTAAAACAAGAATAAAGGTAATCTCTTCTCCTCAAATATCTAAAGTAACTATATAATGAATTTATTTAT
>NW_004524682.1:2390986-2406615 GCF_000260255.1 Octodon degus
GCTTATTCCACTGAGCCATCTCCCCAGTCCCCGGCCCCTATAATGAAACTTATTGTCTAGGTCTAGATGTCTGCCCCTAACCTCATGCAGTCATAGGTGGGGCTTTTTCTGAGGCGGTTAAATCTAGAGTGTGTGGTTGATTCCTTCTGCAGTGCTAGGGTAAAGGGTGCTAAAGAAAAAGGCGGGTGATCACTGAACCAGTCTACTGATTGGTTTGGCATCGCTGTAGTCCAAGTAAATGCTACACAATCTAAGGGACAGAAAGAGGATTGTTTTTGTCTCTTGTTACCTTACTGCCTTCGGCCTGCCATGAACTCCTCCTCTTCTGTGATGCTCCTGTGCCATGCCACCCTGCCTCGGAGCAAGCCAACTATGGACTGAAACCTGTGCAAACTGGGGGTGACACGAAACTGTCCCCCATAACTTTGGGTGTTGGGGGTTTTGTCTCAGAAAGGAGAAAACAGTCACAAAGACACGAATCTACGAGCATCTTCAACATATACGTCTCTCTGCATTAGTTTATTTTCCCATTTATATCATCATACAATTTCTTAGGAAGTACTCCACAGAAACACCTTTCAACACAAGTATTTCTGCCCATGAAATTTTTTCAAGTTGATATATTTTCAACAAACATAATATTTTCAAAAAATAATATAATTAGATCCTTACTAATAATAGGAATCAATGAAACAAAGTCAATTTTGAATCCATTTTTTCCAGCTGCAATTAATATCAGTGAACAAATTACTGTTAAATGCCTTTTGAGCTGCCATATTCTAATAAAACACTTAAATTTACAAGTGTACAACATATATGAAAACCTTTGACTCACTAGAATTTAGAACAACTATTTTTCTCAGGAAAATTAGTATGGATAATAATAAACTAAGACTAAAATCAAAGCAGTGGCCTCTTCAAAATTATCTAAAATATTTATCTTGCCATTTCGCAAGGATACACCCAACTTAGTGTTGGGTTTTTACTGCGCGGCCATCAGTTACAAATGGATTAAGATGAGACAAAGTCCTCCCTTTTCATAAGGGTACAGATATATTTGGGGCCACTTTTGTAGACATTTTTAAAGTTTTATAACTTAGAGAGGAATCATCTTTTGCGGCAAAACAGTTTTAGCCTGGATACCAGCAGAGCCCCATTAGAAGGCCAATTACGCCAATTTTACAGAGACGTGTATGGTGATTTTGTGATGTAGACTCCTGGCATCAAGGACAAAGGCCAAGTCATTCATCTCAATTTACTTAGGACTGAGGTTTAATGCGAACCCTGACCCCTGAGTGGGAAGAGTGTCTGCAGAGATAAATCCAGATAAACATGTGGATTTGCTTCACGTGGTGTTAATTTTTGGACTATGTGTGAGAACAATTATATTATTTTAGCATTTTACTTACTCCTTATAATTATACAATTCTAATGATTGTATAAAGTTTGGACCATTGCTAGGGTATCTAAGTGTTTAATCAATAAAATGGATGATAGTTATTGATTGAAATTCCTCAGTGAAGGCGCTTTCAGTCTTGATCACCAATAGGCAAGTGACACATGACAAAAGACGGCTAGAAGCTTGTTACTCATTGACTTTAATGGAATTTTCAAAACAGGTCCTACAAAGGACAGGGAACATGGTCTAAACAGAAATACCACGGGGAACAATGAGGATAATTTTTCACAATTAATTTTGAATAAAGTTTTTATTTTGTCATTCATCTCTTATAAAGTATAGGAATAAGTTTATTTCCCTAAAAATCAGTTGCAATTTTCATTGACCAACGTATATTTATTAACAGTATAACTGATGATCCTATTTAAATCATCTCTTCAATAGTTGATTTATTGCTCTCCTCCTTCCCGGGGAGTTTCTGAGAATTAATGAGACAATTGGCAGGCACTTGTATCTCCTTGGGGAAAGGCTGTGATAATATTACTAAACATTATTGTGATTATTATTTTATATGCAGTTCCCTTGAATGATTTTTCTTTCTAAATGAATTTAGCTAGTAGCCTTGCAGAAGCCAGATATGGCTTATGTTAAAATCCTGGATAAAAGCATGTTACTAATGCTCCTCCCTGTCAAAGCCAGATGGCTGTCCATACAATTTTGGAAAATTTCTAAAAATTCATTCCTCCCTTCAACTGAGCATTAAGGCTACCAGTGCCTCTACACCCCTCAGCAATCATCAAGTTTATATTAAGATGGACCTAGAAACTTCAGGGAATTGTTTATCACAAATATCTTACTGGAGACACGATCTGTTGTGCCTTTCTCAAGAGAAACAAAATCAAAATATTTAGGTAAGACAGCGTGAATCATTAGAGATTGGCCACTGTGTTAAGTTTTTGTCTGTCTCAAATTTTTAAATTGTTACAAACTTCACATATTTTTTTCTAGCACACACTATGTTTTTATTATGCTTAAAACTAATCAGTTATCTGCTCTTAATTTGATTTGTATGTGTACAAGACAGAACTGCCATTACCATAAAAGACATTTCACTTAATTTTTTATGTTACTGTTTTTACAAAAAAATCTTACAAAGTAGTTTCTAGATCTTAGTTTTCCTTCTATTAAAAAGAAGAAACTGAAAATAACACATTCTCCTTAAGACATTTTGAAAAAGGAAGTCAAGAATTTTGACGATATAATTAAATGAAAACAATGAACCAGATACTTTTCTTTCACGACATCACAAAATAAGAGCCTAGCCCGACCCACACTAGCACGTGCGTTTTACTCAAGATTTATAGAGTTCACGTGAAAGAAACTTGTCTGCTTTCCATCAAAGCAAGTAATTAGAAAGAACAAAAGAATTTATATTTTTAAGTATTCCTAAGTGAGATATGGAATTTAATTTTTTTGTTTCTGATTATATTTTTGAAGGACATTTTTATGCATGCGTACACTGGGTAGTGACCAACAGCATATCACAGTAAGATGTATCATTTTGTACAAGGAGTGCACTCAAATTCCCCTCTTTTAGGGAACCTTTGTGTGGGTGTGCATGCAGGTTTCTGAAATGACACAAGCCAGGGCCTTCACTCTGAGCTACATTCCCACTCCACTCCTATTTTGAAACAGGGTTCCATTCAGTCTAGCCCGGGCTCAAACTTGCAATTCTTCAGCCTCCCATACATAGTTAAAAAAAATTTTTTTAAATGTATAAATACAGAAAAGAGCTGACCCAATCAAAATTCTGGCTAATTAAATTGTATATGTCCAGGAAGTGATGAATAGAATCATTTTTTATTTGGACACATTATTATAAATTCAATAGACCCCTGGCCCCAAAAAGTAGGTTTTGCTGAATGTTCAATAGGCAGGGGCAAAAAGGAGTTGAATTACATGGACCCCCTGTATTTAATTCAGTAAGACTTTTTTTTTGTTTTGTGGCTTTTTTTAATTTTTATTTTTATATTTTTTTGTAGTGATCCTCCGGTTTTCAGTCTCCTCAGCACTGGGATTATAGGCACAAGCCACTATCTCTGTTCTTGGTCGCCAGCTCAGCATGTCTGGTAGCAGGACTGGCATGGCATGTGGTGCTAGAGATTGAACCCTGGCCCCTATGCTTGCCTAAGCAGGCACTTAGTCTGCTGAGCTATCTCGCGGGCCCTTTCTTGGTCTTTTTGAAACAGGGTATCACTAAGCAGTTCAGGCTGGCCTTGAGCTCACTTTGTAGCCCAGGCTGATCTCAAACTTGCAACAATCCTCCTGCCTCAACCTCCTGAATGCTAGGATTACAGGCATGCGCCACCACACCAGGCTTTCAATAAATATGTAATGAGCACATTTTCAAGGGGAGGTGTCTTTGCTGCCCATTTCAAACAATAACAAGTAGAGAAGAAACTTCTCCTGGCATGAAGTAACTCAAGGTAAGTGTGATTCATAAAGCAGATGCATTACTACCATTGGAGTAAGTTATAATCCAAAGGAAAGCAAGAAGGAGGGATAGAACATCCTGCCAAACTGGTCACCCTCACTGTTGTGAAGCACCTGAAACTTGTGCTTTCAGTTGTGTTCCTAATTATCTCTCTGAACTTACCCTTTCTTCACCTACTTTGCTTCACTCAGCCTTACTGACTTCCGGTTGCTCTGCAGTATCTCCCATTTGATTCCTTACCACCTTCAGGAACAGTTCTCGGAGGTAAGCATACAGACACTGAGCTTCCTGTCCCACCACGAGGGCTTTTTTTGTTTTTTCTTTCCTTCCAATGTGCAGGATGGAACCCAAGCCTGGTACATGCTAAGCAAATGAACTAATCCTGGGCACATCCCAAGGCCCAGGTCATTACATAATAACTGGTCAAAGGTAGGAGCAGGAAGTTGCTCTGGGCTGAACTGTCTTACTTTGGATTCTGTCTAGTGCTTTCTCTTCTGTGTCATTTCCTTACCCCCAAAGCACTTTCCATTCCCACTCAGAGCACCCTGTGGCCATCAGGGCAGGTGAATGAAGCTGGGTACTTACAATGCTAAAATTATCTCAGCTTACAATTCTTTTTATCACTTATTCCATTGGGGTGTCATTTGAGCTCTTAGTAAAAGATTCTAAAGACTTTTCTTCTAACACTATTCAAAGGTTGTCTTCCATTTTTCAAAACATATAATTAGGAAGAAATGTAAGTATTCTCCTTCTGATAGTAGAAAAAAAGCATAGCATCCATCAATTAACCCAAAGGGAAACATACATATTTTTATTCTTTTAATGTATTTACTACAGGGTCTATAGGGTCTCACTATGTAGATCAGACTCCTAGTGATCCTTCCTGTTTTCAGCCTCCCAAGTGCTGGGATTACAGGCATGCGCCACCACACCTAGTCTCGATAGCTGTCTCCAGATGGAACTCATCTCTGGATGAAACGCCCAGCCCTTGCGTCTGCCTAAGCAGGCCCTTTAATCCCAGCTGAGCTATCTGGCTGACTATATATATTTTAAAATATCTTATAGAATCCAACACGTATAGCTGGTATATTAACAACTCACAAAAAGGTTGACAGGTTAATGGAAGACCAAAGCTCTGGACTTGATTGTGCAAGGTCACTTACTGTACGTACATATATGTGCATAAATTATGTGTTTGTCCATGTGTAGACATCAATCTGTATTATGCACATTGATACTTTACCATATACATATACATGAATGTTTCTTAATTTATAAAACATATTGCCTCGATTATGACTATAGCTTCACATTGCATGTTTAGGATTCCGCGTTAGCAGAATCATGCGAAATGTTTGAAAACAATAAGCGCTTTTATATCATTGGCTCTAAAAGACTTAAATTGTCCAAAATTGTATGTGTCTGAGTTTTGGTGTAGCTATATTTTTAAAGCTGTTAAATTTATAACAACTATTCTATTTTTTTCTAAATTTTACTTAGTTTGGCTTATCTTCAAACGTAACTTTAAAAAAGTGACAGGGTGCTTTCTCCTTACAATACAAATGGAAACATTACGCAGTATCTGTGTCTTACACATGAAAGTGCAGCATGAACTATGATATTAATAATAAGCAATAAGAGGGCCAGCCAAGTAGCTCAGCAGATGGAAGAGCTTGCAAGCAGGTGCAGGGGCTGGAGGTTCGATCCCTGGGCCTGCCATGCCGGCCCTGCCCCCAGGGCACATTGAGATGACAATTGAGACTGGGCATGGTGATGTGCACCTGGAATCCCAGCACTTGGGAGGCTGTAAACAGGAGGATCACTTCGAGTTCAATCTAATAGTGAGATCCTGAACACCCTGTAGACCCTTCCTTAAAATACAGAAAATAATAATAATAATAATAATAATAATAATAATAATGCAATAAGACCTCTCATTTACAAAATATCATTGATGCCTGTGTTTTCTGTCTAATGCTTGTGAATCTTGTCAAGCAAAATTAGATCTTTACAGACTTTTCCACAAAGTTTTCTAAACACAGACTTCCTTGAAAAGAGTTATTTCCCAGAGATGGGAAAAAGAGAAATTTCTCACACAAAAAAGGATGAATTCATCAAAAAGCATCTTAGCTAAGTCAAACAAAATGCTGGGAAACATAGGAGTAGACCATCATCCCTTTCTGTTAATCTGAGGGCTTTCTCATGTTGGGACTTGGGTAAGCTAAGGGTAGCTTCACAAAGTTGCTACCTAAATATTTCAAGCCTTCAGATGTTCTAATTTCCCACAGAAGGAAGCTTCTTTCTTTGTGTGAAATAAGTGTCAAAAGTATATTCTAGAGAGCTGGTCAAATAGCTCAGTGGATTAAAGAGCCTGCAAGCAGGCACAGGGGCCAGGGGTTCGATCCCCAGGCCTGCCATGCCAGCCCCACACCCCAGGGCACACTGAGACCACAATTGAGACTGGGCATGATGGTGCACGCCTATAATCCCAGCTCTTGGGAGGCTGTAAACAGACGGATCACTACAAGTCTGATCTAGTAGTGAGATGCTGAATACCCTGGAGACCCTTCCGTAAAATATAGGAAAAAAAAAGTATATTCTAAATTCTCTTATGAAAGGCTTATTATTAGTATCATTTAGTCTTTTGCAAAGACAGTGCAAGTTCTTAGAGCTTTCAAGAAATGCAATCAAAATTACTTAGAACTTATGTTTGATCACAATCATTCATCCAATTTTTACATCATAAACATTGCTAAATAAGAAGTGATTATTCATATATAAATCTATGGAAGTAAACAGATTGGTGCTGTGTGTAATGAAGTTGTCCCACTGACTTTGTTGGCTCCTTATGGGATAAAACCATAGTTTATTAATAGTTATAACAGAAGTCTACAGGGAGAAGAAATAGTTATAGTTATAACACAAGTCTACAAGGAGAACAAAAAAAGAAGTAATGTAGGGAACTCATAGAAGGGAGAGTTACAAGTGACTATTTGTACCACAGCTATCTTTAAAAACATAGCCAATGAGTGTTTCACTTGTTCCTCTAATTCTAAAATTAACACAATTCCAAAATTAATGTAATTCTAAAATTAAAGTAATTCCAAAATTAACATAATTTCAAAATTAACATTTAGAGACTTAATTTTAGGTCTCTAATTTTATTTAATTTGGTCAAGTTGTATATCTACACACACATGCACACACACACACATACACACACAAAAGACTTCACATGGTCCAGCATTTCTCTGTCACCAAGTGCCCTGAGATGGCACAGCACCCACATGTTTTCCAGCGTTAGCTAGGATGTGGCCCCACAACATGAAAATCATAGAAAATGGACAAAATGAAGTCCTCTGAAAACAAGAATTTAGATTTCATTATGTCTCTGCCTAACAAGCCTTTTTTTTGCTGCAGTACTCCTGAGAAACCAGCTATGTGAGGTTTATATGAGGACCAAGTACAAAGTGGAGAGATCTAAGTACTGGGGAAAGACGGACAATCCACATTTATACTGCGAGCAGAGAATTTTGTGTCAGCTGTGGGTCTTTATTCGCAGACAAGCCTATAGTCTCCGTAACTACCAGGTAGGGCAAGGTGACACACTAAGTTTGAAGTGTAAGATCTGGGCTTTTTCCACCCTGTGCAATATTTTCCCCCTTACTGGAAGGAAGAACCATGACTTCAACATGTTTTACTCTTGGAGTTTACTCTGCAGCTAGATGGCATAAAATATATACATTTCTATATGAAAAACTTCACATAAAAATAGACTAAATTCATGCAAGTTTAATTGACCCCTACTATGTATAACTCAGCAGATATAAAATGGACTAAGGTATAAACATGATCCTTGTTGCATCATTTTGAACGTAGGCTGAGATTTCTCTTGGAAAGTTTTGTGAAATTACTCAAGTGTTAAAGATACTATATTCGCTATAAAAGAGAATTGTTTGAATTTTTGAATAGAAAGCATGTATATAGAAATTAAATTCTTTGCAAATCTATAGTTCAAGTTGACCATAAGTCCAAACAACTGGGCAGACAAAAAAAATCACAAGAAAAAAAAAAAAACTGCTTACATCTTCACTTTAAAAGAAAAGCAAGGAATAATAGTGTGAAAATCTCCCCTTGTAGTCTGAAAGACAGGACAAAATTATTTGGAGCTGCCTCAATTCTGATTCCTCTTGTTAAATCCCTAATTTTTATTTAATACCTCTCTCTCCCTCTCCCTGCCTCATTTCCCTCTTCTCTCCCCTCCCCTTCTCTCTTTCTTCCTCACAGTTTAATTCTGTCATATGTACCTTCACTAAAGTTTGTGAACCAGTCTCCTTCACGTTACTTATGCAGACAATCACCTACTCTCACCATTCTATTCTTAAGGAGTTTTCGCTGCTTTTGTTTTTTGCATCTTTAATAACACTCTTGGAGAAGTTATATATTATATATTTAATAATATCCATCCACCATAAAACCTTGAGATGGGTTTCATTGATTTCCTTCCATGGCTAAGTCTTTTTCAAGAATACCTCCCACTTTGTTTCCAGGAATCTCCTCTCGGCCTCTATATTCAATCAGAAACATCACTATCTATTAATCTCCATGCTGTGAACAACCTTTCCACTCTATCTTCAGCCACAGGGCAAGCTGCACAAATGACAAGCCCAACTGTCCTTAACATTCTGCTCACGTTACCCAGCAGGTGAAGCTATCTGACAAGGCTCTGGGCAGCAGTAAATTGTGCAAATGCCCCAACTGCAGGAGTCTGTGAGAACAGTGGCATCATTTCAGTCAGTTTGGGAAATAAAGTTCAGTCAGCTACATATAGGAACACTCCAAGCAGTCGCTAGAAGACTGGGAAGAGGAGAGAGGACAGAAGATAATAATAGTAGAGGATCTAAATTCCATCCACAACTTACACTAACCTACACATTCTACCTCTAATTATTCTAATGAAAATGACTAGTCGCAGTCTCTTTAACACCTTAACCACTCTCAGCTTCAATATGAATGTTAATTTTTGCTATAATCCATAAGGGTTATTTAAAATTTTAAATGGTAAGATAAATAACCAAAAGAAAAATACTATTCTGTGACATCAAAGTTCAAAGAAAAACTCAAATTTACTGTGTATGTAAACCCAAAGGGCACATGCCCACCTAATCATTTCTTGTTAATGTAGAAAGCAGGGAGATAATATGTTCTGAATTCTGGTAAAGTCATGCTCCTTGTCTACCGATAGAGTGACTTGACACACTTTCTGCTTTTCCTTTGAACCATAATGTAATTTTATACTAAACAACTCCTTTAACTTAAGCCAATAAAATTTTTAAAATAAGAGTATTTTTCACATATATCCAGCTCATTGCCTCCAAATTTTTCTCATCAGATAGACCCAAAAAGTAGTTTGTGAAATATTTTAAATACAGCTACATTTTTGCCAGCTTTCCTCCAGTATTTCAAAACATCAAATAAGGTCTGTCTAAACAGTATTAGTGCTCAGGGATAATAAGCAAACCTTCTCTGGTTTCCAATAGGCATCTTTCTAGAGACTTTTCTTTGTATCAACTCTACGTCTAACCTGCCAAAATCTCTTCCATTCTCTGGTAGTGCAGTATACCATGAAAACAGTTTATTCAAGGGTACCTAAGCCACATTCCCTGAAACAGAATCTTCCTAGTCAGTGATGCGATATTTCCAAAATGGGCACTACCACCTCATGACCCTTACACCAGGATGGAACACTTCTAATCTGAATCACATTCTCCCCTTGCCCTGACTCCCGCACTGATCCCCGGGGCCCTTTCAGTGTTATGCTTCGCTGCCTCCTCCCTCTAGTTAGATATCTAGAGTGCTGATTATTTCCCTGAAGAATTAGTTTACACTTACCTTCTAAATAAAGCATTAGCTCTTAACTCTGCTAAGAGTTTCTTTTGCTAATTTTTTTAATAATTCAATAATTTTCATGGAAGAAGAGAGTTACTGATGGTTTTCTATTGCTGAGATATATAATTCCTTATAACTTCCTTCTCTCTGCTATACCACTAATAAAGATGTTAAATCAGAACTCATTTAAAGCTGATCTCTAGACATCACTCACCGAATCGTTACATTTTTATCTCTGATTGCCCTTGAGTATTACCGTCTCTTAACAAGATATTTCACTTCCACAGAGTGAAAAACAGGTTTTTTTCAATGTTTGGTCTCATAGTTAGACCAAAGTAAAAGCTTTGGAATGAAGATGATTATATAAAGAAGGAATAAATTAGGATGTTTTATCAGAAATAGACATTTACAATAAGAAACAGAGTAAAAAAATGTATTTTCAAAATATTTAAATATTGGGTTGGTGTAATTTACCATCTAAATGTTACCAGCTTGTTGCATTAAACTCATACCGGAAGACAGTATAAAGCAACATCAGCTTGCATTCTGTATAGCCACACAGGACACGGTCACAAGAATTGGAAGATGTCATATCAGTGACTATCAAATGGTCAACAAGGCTCAAACACAAGCAATTTTATGTGAACTGTGCTATCTCCATTCTGGAAAGCTACAAAAGAGATCATGAGAATTATGACTGTACCAGTGCTAACCCTCTGCACTATTCGACAGCTACAACTTACATGCATACATTACACATATAAATTACCACTGTGTAAATCACCACCCTTCCCTTACATCCGAGTGCTCATGGGAAAGTAACACCTGCCACCCTTAACACTTTCTCATTAGATGTCTCTCTAAACTCTCAAGAGTACTGTGATTAAGTTTCTTCATCAAACAAAACACGAATGTTATTTGGATGTTGTGAAATAAACCTGAATAGACAACATTCTGACTATGATCACTAAAATCATGCCTTTAGTTCGGTATCCTCACAAACATCACCAGGATGTCAGAATGGCTAGCTGATTTTTTAAAGTGCTTATTTGGGGGGATTTTCACCATTTCCATGTCATTTAACAGTAGTCACAATTAGCAGTTCATAAACCACTGTCTTTAAAAAAGACGATTGCAGGTATTGAAAATTTAGCAACTTCTCTGTGAAAAGCTTTGACAATGTATAAGCCCTAATTTGCAAACTAGCCAAAGGAGGATGAAGACCTTTCTTGTCTTTCCTCCTGCTCTCCATTAAAAACAGAAGGTATTAATCACCCCATCTCAAAGGCAGCTGACTGAGGCTATTCACTGAGAAGGGCATTCTCACTCCTGTGGCCCCATGAATAACTATCCAGGCCTTTATTATTGCTCTGAGTGGACTCTCGGCAGAGCAGCCTCTCTGTAGCAACCGGCAGCCACTTGGGCTCCAGAAGGATACAGATAATGACTGAAAGAAAGCATCATTGGTAAAAACAAAAGTTTATAAACAAAACAAAACACAGGAGCAAAGTGGACACACTGGAGACGAGTCATGATTCACGGTCTGTTCTGTGTTCTGCCTCTTTCTCTCACTCAATACACTCTTTAGTTTTACTGCTGTATAAGAAGGATCCAAGCCAGTGCATTTCTCCTAGCAACCAATGTCAGCCAGCGAAGAAGGCACATCATGTGCTCAAAGGGAAAACGGAAGAATCCGGGGTCACACAGATCAGACACATGTTCTTTTGCATTTGATCCCAAATTGATTATCAAAGAGGATTCAGTAAATGCTAAATAATTCTGTTTTATGTGAATGTTAACAATCCATAGAACTAAATATCAGCTTGTCTGCTTGCTACATAGTTGAGGGTCAAATCTGGATCCATTCTCCCTATTCAAAAGCTCTGGTTTTTTCACTTTTCTACACACTATTCTCTTCAACACCTTGTAGTTCATAAAGATCACCACTTCCAGGTATAACCTGGGCTTCCTGAATCATTTTGAATGCAAAATTTTACACATAAATTCCTATAGCACTCCCTCTTCAGAAAGCACAGAATTGAATCCCAGTGGAGAAGAAACTGTAAAAGAAGTTCCTGGATATTTTATTTGCATGTCATGTTTAACCCATGCTTGAAAAATTAAAAACGCTTTTGGAAAAGGAAATTTAGAATTTAAACTTCACATAAAGAGAAATTTACTGAGAGCTTAAAAAACTCTAGGGACTTTCATTGCATCTGAGTGACAACATCACAGAAAAGTGCAATACAAATTCTTAGCTAGGAAAATGTTCTTCTTGAAATAAAACTGGCCTGTTAGATTGTGTATTGTTAGCCTTGTTACTCCAGAGTGAGAAAATTGAAGTATAAAATTGGAGCCCATGGGGGCCTGCCCATTAGCTCAGTTGTTTAAGTGACTGCTTAAACTAAGCACTTAGGCTCAGGTTGCTGTGGTTCAACCCCCATATCCTCATGCCTTCCCAGACCTGCTCTGAAGTCATCCTTAGCCAGCCCCTCTGCCCCAAAAATCCATCTCAATAAAATTTGAGCCCATCAAGTTAAGCCTGTCTTCAAACTGTATGCTACGTGAAAGAAAAAGAAAGCTGGATATTGTTGTACATGGCATTTCTTTTTAAAAGATTACAATCTTCCCTCCCTAGTTTCTTCTTCAATTCATGATGATGATGGAAAATAATCTAATTGATATTTGGGAAATTCATTGTTGGTGCTATCGCTGATATGAAAGTTAGTAGGGAATCCAACATCTGTTCAACACAGGAGGAGGGGAAGGGAAAATGTATTCCCTAATTTAACAGATTGACAATGAAATAGGTTTTCAAGTATTGCAGTTCTTTAACAATACACTGAAGTTCATTCTAAAATAAAGACATAAAACATCACTGAGAGTGCCTCTTGCTATGTTGTGAAATTCTCATTTATTATAATGCTGAAAACTCTATTCTGTGACCATCAGATACATCAAAGCAAAGTAGCTTAACCACCTGGTAAGTCTTTGCTAGTGTTTAGAAACATGTGCTGTAAAATTTTTAAGTGGGCTCTAACCTTGATTTATAAAGACGTATAAACTTTTCCTCTAAAAGAAAAGTTTTTGACTTAATTTTTTGAAAGTCAAAAGTTCTCTTGTTTTTGATCATACTTATGAGCACTTTAATTGGCTATAACTGTGGCAGAGGTTTTGGCCAAATCCCTTAAATTCCAGTCTGGTTTTGGGTGAGTGTTCTTGTTTAAACTTGAAAAGTATTATAATGCAATAGTTGAGTTATTTTCCATGTTCTCCAGCTAATTTCCAAAAAGTCTTATGACCAAAACAAGGAAAAGAGATCCCACATCAATCCTTGCCACAGAAATTAAAAATGGCTGTCAGCCCTCCTGAAGAAAATGGCTAGGGTGCATGTGTTTGTAGTTAAAGTGGAAAAAAACATGAAGTACACTAACATAAAGCTAATTTTCTCAATTTTAAAAGTCTATTATTTCATAAAGAAAACACTGGGTCATGAATGAATGAATTTAGGTGCTATCTCAGTTACTTTTTGCTGGTTGCTGGGACAAAATAGCCATCATCCAAAATGAAGGAAGGAAAGGTTTATATAGCTCACAGTTTGTGGAGGTTTCAGTCCGTATTCAGCTGGCTCTAAGGCAGAGTAGCACATGGCAGAGGGCAGCAGTTCATGGGGCAGAAAACAGCAAAACAGCAAGGGCAAAATGGGAGGAGCAGCAGCAGCAGAAGCAGGCAGCGAGGGAGCAAGGCTCTCCCCCTTATGTTGCATTAGGCTGTCTGTCCCAGGCCTGGTGTAGCCATCACACCCATAATCTCAGCACTGGATTATGAATTAATCAGAAACTGTAGAAGTCCACCCCATGACTGCATGAGACTTTGGGGAGGGGAGATCTAGACACAAACTTTAGATTAGTGGTGATTGCCCCTCTTCCACATCTATATTTTTGAGTTCTCAACCAAACACAGGGGTATACTACATACAGACTGGACAGTGGACTGTGATTGTTCCCAAGGATGGATGCTCATTGTTTTGGGTAATTTTTTCCAGGATAAATTTTCTCTGTCATATATACTACCTAATACTAATAAATAGTTTATTAGTTATTTATTAGCTTAACAGAAGTATTTAGAATAACAAAATTTAAGTTTGGGAGACTGGAGAGCACACAGTCAAATTTCATCTTTTTTTGGAAATGACTTATATGAGTAAAATGAATAAACAAGAAAACTATAATGAAATCCAGAACTTCTGGCCACTGTGGTTGTGCCCTTCCTCAATAATAATGATATTGTTTTAGTCAGAATATCCTTTCTCATATATGCAATGGTATATATCTGAATAATGGATAATTGCAAAAAGTTACCAGAATCAATATCCACATGTAAGAAAGACAAGTGAGTTACAGGAATAAAATTAAGAGAATCATGCTAATTTTTAATTTTTTTTTTTCTGCACTAGGCAGTGTTTATTTAGAACTCAATAACTGCACAATACTTATCTGCTTAGCAGTTTACTTCAAAAGCATTAGGTAAAAAAATGCTGGATAAAATCAGTCAACATAAAGCAAACTGTAGCATTATGCCAGCATGTACTATTTGGTAACAAAATTTGCTATGTATAGTATCTTTCCTTGTTTACTGCTTTCATTCACAAGAGTATTCACTTGGGAATGCCACTTGTTCTCTCGTCAGCATAAGATGCAAGGGAAACACACATGTCACAGCACGTTTATCATGTTGCTCAGAAGTAGCCACAGATGAGTCCACTTAGAGGTAACCTGAAGGTCCATGCTTGAAAAATCCTACAAAAATTATTAGAAAGATCCTAAATATAGCCAAAAAACTAGTTTGATAGCTAACATCCTCTTCTAGGTATTTCCTTATTCATACTAGGAAGAGAATAATATAATAAAAACACTATTATACAGATTATTAACAATAGAAATAAATAACAGTTAGATGATGCTTATAAAAAAGCAATATATATATATATATAAAATTTTTATATATGTTTGCATTCATTTATCCTGCTCAACAAATGTATGAGAAAAACATCATTACCATGCTTCTTTAATGTCTAAAGGGCTGGCGAGGTCTGGGGAGATAGCTCAGTGGAATAAGCACTTCCCTGTCAAGTGCAAGGGTCTGAGTTGAATCTCCAGTTCAACAGGGGGGGAAAAAAAGAAAGAAAGAAAGAAAAAGAAAAAGAAAAAGAAAAAAGAAAGTCTACAAGTATATCTTAAGTCTCCATAATATTTTTAACTTTACTAAGTTTCAGGGTTAAGAATCTAGAGAGTCCCTAAAATTTGGTTTCAAGAATGAAAGTTTCTCCAAAAAATTGTCCATGGTTGAGCAAGAGGTAGAGGAGGGAGTGGTATAAAGTCCCACAAGGAGCATCAAACCTCAATCCCTGGAACAGGAAGTTCACAGTAGGTTTTATACTCCAGTGAGAATCTAAGGCCAGCAGGAATCTGATAAAAGTTAGAAGTCAGACAGCAAAGCCCTTGTAGCTGCTCATCCCTACTATGTGTCCTCATCCATGGACTGGGGGATCCTGATACAGAGATAAAACACACCTGGACCCCAGAGCTCTATTAGGGTTTGTGACAAAGCACATAAAAACTCAGTATCAACAGCCATGTATTCAACCAGAGTAAGAGAGTTGTGCAGCGTGACTGTGTAAAGAGGTTTTAGCTTAGATTTTCTCTCTATGATTTATCTCTAGTAGTCTTGAAATCTCCACTAAAACTGATGATTTTGGGGACAGAGAGATAGCTCAGTAGAATAAGCACTTGCCTGGCAAGCGTGAGATCCTGAGTTCAATCCCTGGTACCGCAAAAAAAAAAAAAA
>NW_004524682.1:2406715-2428080 GCF_000260255.1 Octodon degus
AAATAAATAAAACTGCTGAGTTTAATTGGGTTAAATACACTTTTAGGGCTGGGACCATAGCTCAGTGGAATAAGTCCTTGCCTGGCAAGTGCGAGGTCAAGAGTTTGATCTCTGGTACCACAAGAAAAATATGATTTTAAAACTTTAAAGGATAAAGAAAACTAAGTAGATAACAGTCACCAAAGGAAAATAAATCAGAACTGCTGGAAGGTAAGACATATCCATGTAATACAATTACAGAATTATCACATGACCCCACAATTCCACTCTAGGTCCAAGACAGACAATACTGCTACACAGAAAGAGGCACACAAATGTTGAAGGCAGAAATACGCATTATGATAAAAGGGGGAAGACAACCTACGCATGCATCAAGTGATGAGTCACAAAGCAGATATTTGTCAATTAAAATGGGTGATATATGTTACGCTGTAAATGACCCTTGAAAACATGATGCCAGTCGTAAGATACTGTCCCATGGCTTGCATGGCTCCATGCTTTATTAAATGCCCAGAACAGATAGATCTCTATGAATAGAAATTGGACCAGTGGCTTCCTATTATTGGGGCAGCAGAAGACAAGGAACAAGCTACAAACCTTTCTGGGATGATAAAAGCATCAAATTAGGCTCTAGAGGTGTTTGCACAACTCTGAATATTTTTTGTGTGTTTTGGTACCAGAAATTGAACTCAGGACCTCACACTTACCAGGCAGAGGCCATACGCTGAGCTATATCCCTGGCCCTCTAACACTGTTAGAAAACTGAACCATACATTTTAAGTGGATGTTTATCTTACATGAAGTTCATGTCAACATAGCTACTATGGGGGAGGAAAATATTTAAATATAGTTTAGAGAGTAACTATGTTCACCATTGTTTTAGTTTTGAAAAAATAAATTTTCCAGTTAATACTTTTTTTTTCTTTTCAGTATGAAGACTGAACACAGGAACTTGTGCTCACCAAGCAGGAACTTATACCACCGAGCTATATCCCCAGCTCAGTTAATACTTCCTGAATTTATAGTCATATCAAAAGTAAGTTTTCTTTGAAGAAAAAGTCTTCTTTGAAGAGAATTTCAAAATTCCAAATCATTCATATCTCAGGTTTGGGTTTGGGTCACAAAGCAGGACAATCCCTATTACTGGGGAAAAAAATAATAATTTATTTTGAGACAGTGTTTGTCTATGTAGTTTAAGCTAGCTAGCTTCACACTTCCTTTATAGCCCAGGCTGACCTTAAACTTGTGGTGATTCTCGTAACTCAGCTAGTGAGTGCTGGAATTATAGGCTTATGCCCACCATGAAATGTTCTGGACAATATTTAAAATCTTCTTTTCCATTTATTAAAGAACTATATATTTGGTGACTAAAATTAAAACTAATCTGTTTGATTCTATCTTTAAATTAAAATATTTTGTTTTTGCTCATGTTTAATTGGAAAATTAGACTTGTCCTAAGAGTACAGAATAGTCTCAACTTTTGGACTACATGTTATCACACAGGCCAATGATCTTCAGTGTTAGGAAGTGTGTACAGTGCCATTAAGGAATATGTGAAGGAGCGCTTTGTTAAAATGTGCATGCCACATAATGATGTATTGAAAAGCACACAAAAGTGGTGGTGTGGGACTCAGGCAAGAATGTGAAAACCACAATTTAAAAAATAATCATTTGACTGCAAAAGACATACAACTGGCCAATTCTGTATCTCCTTCAAAGACAAAGTCAGAATATTCAATCACAGATATCATGGTGTCATTTAAGTCAGTATACATGTTTGATAACTCCCTTTCCCAGAGCACACGCGTGCGCACACACACACACACACACACACAAATATGCACATACACACACATACACGAATCTGGTTCAAATAGTAAGCATTTCATGCACCAGGCTAAGGCATGAACATCTATATCCCTAAAGCATTCCTTAAACACATTTTCTTTTTTTTTTTTAATTCTTTTTTTTTTTACATTTATTTATTTATTGTGTGTGTGTGTGTGTGTGTGTGTGTGTGTGGCCAGCTCAGCCCACCAGGGGGCGGGGCTGGCTGGCATGTGGTGCTGGGGGATTGAACCGTGGTCCCTGTGGTTTGCTAAGCTTGTTCCAAGTAGGTGCTTTAGACCACTGAGCCATCTCACCAGCCCCACATTTTCTTTCTTAAACGGATACTTGACTATCCACTGTGTGTCACTCCATGCACTATGCACTGAGGATGTAGTGGGAAGCACAACAGTCACAATGAATTCCTTGTCACAGAAGCTTAGTGCAGGAGCTGGACAAACCCACATCCACACTTCTGTACCTTTAGGATAACATGTTGGTCTCTCTTGTTTAAGCATCTCTTGCTAGCAGCGGTAGCTAATTACTGTTTTCTTCCAAACTGTATTTTAATGCATATTTTTTGAGCTGTAGTTCATGTGCCTTAGAAACTACAGATGTTCTCCTTCTAAGTCTAAAGCAGAAGGCAGATTTGCTTAGAGTTCAATATAATTATGAGAACATCTTTCTCCAGGACAATCATTAGTCCAATTACCTTATTACCATTATAAAACATTCAGGTCCCACGGTCAGAGTTCTTAACCTGTTAGGATAATCCACTGTGTGTAACTCATGTTCCCAGGACTCTCCCTTGGGGGACTTCAGCAGTGAGAAAAATTGATACTGCTTATTGTAGCATGACCAATGAAATCCATCATCTCTGAGCCAGGAACTTCATGTTTTCATCATCATTTATTTAACTGTGGCTGTCTAACTTTTTAGCTTGTAGATAGGGTAGAAAGGAAGTCCCTTTTCTTCAATTCTTTTTTTTTTTTTTTTTATGTATTTGATGCAGTGTCTCACTACCCGATTTGGACTCATAGTGGTGCTCCTGTTTCCAGCCTCCCCAGCGCTGGAATTACAGGCATTTACCACCAAACCCAGACTCTATCACTGGCTCAGCATGCCCCAGGGGGCAGGGTCAGCATGACATATGAGACTGTGGATTGAATCCTGGTTCCTGTGCTTGCCTAAGCAGATGTTTAGTCCACTGAGCTATCTCACTGGTCCCCTTTTCTTCAATTCTTAATGTATATACACATACATACATACACACACATAGACCCCTCCAGAAGGTGATACATAATATGAAAATTATTTTAACACAAGTAAATGGGGCTGCCCAATAATGTTTCAAGAGGAACAATTTTAGGTAGAGTACCACATTGCTAGACTGTCCAGCCAAGGCCAATGAACTACATCTTTGTTTCTCAAGGTGTTATGAATAGAACCTATAGAAGGTAGGCGTGTGGAGCAGCTGAGTCACAGCTGAGCTGGGATCTACCACATCCAGGCCTAGAGCAAGGCCAACCCCAAGAACATGAGGTACCAGGCGTTGGTTTGTCAGACTCTTGGAACAAGTTCTTGGGACCAGAGCAAGGCCAGGCCAGCAGCTGTCTGGCCTTGGTGTCCTCCCTGTGAACTACAGAACAGAAATCTCTGAGAATGTCTCACTTTCAGTGTTCTCAGCAAAACACAGTCCTGGTACTTTTGACTCTGCTGCTCACTTCCCTCCGTTTCACAGTGTATAAATAAAGATGCAGACCATGCTGGAGATACCTCTCCATCAGCGAGGTCAGGCTCCACCCAGTCCCAGTTTTCTATTAGTGTATGTCTAGTTTTCTTCTTAATCTTCACCCCATCTCAAGACTTCAGTGGCTGCAAGGATCACGTCACATAGAGCCTAGCAGTAGGTTATTAAATCACTAAAATGGTGCCCTTGAGGAGGACAGGGGGCTGTCAGGCACTTCACTTTCCTTATGTAAAAAGAAACAGCCATAACATGAGCAGTTTTGCCCAGCCACATACTGCTACCATAATATGCTACTTCCCCACGGGCCCTAAATCAGGGCCCACTCAACAGAGACTAGGCTTCCAAAACTATGAGCCAACTGTGAGTAAAATGTTTTTCCTTACCTTATAAATTTATCATGTCTCTATTACATCAAAATTTTAACAAATCACTCAACATACTCATATTTCTAAATAAAGGATATTAGGAAAGGAACTTTATTAATTCAGTTGAAAGGCAAAGATCTAGATAAAATGACCAGTGAAGACCAAATGCAAAGACCGTGAGTCAGGTGTGCAGATCATAAAGAAGCTTCCAAATCCATATTGTACTTAGAGGGTGTGGAGATGAAACCAGGGAAGTAGACAAGGGACTCAACTTGTAAACCTTTGTGAAGAGGCCTGAGTAGAAGCCATGCACAAGAGCTACAGGAAGATATGTGCTCCATTTAGTTTTGAAAAGGTACTATGCAGATAACTGCGATAGGTAACAATAAAATAAATTACACAGGAACATGGACCAACTAATAGATATATGCTAATCCACAATAGGAAAATAACGGTAGAATGTGGCTACACGCACTGTGATATTCACTGGAAAATTCTTTTGGCTCTACATAGGATTGAACAGTATCAAAATGTGGCAGGAAGAATCAATACCTGGCACCAGGGTAGACTTCAAAGGATCCGCAAACAACCTGGAAGTAAACTGTGAGAACAAGTAAAGAGAGATTCGTTGTTTTGTGTCATAAAAACAAGAAGAAGAAGAAGAAGAAGAAGAAGAAGAAGAAGAAGAAGAAGAAGAAGAAGAAGAAGAAGAAGAAGAAGAGTGAAGACATTGACTGAGACAGAAATTACCAGAAAAAGAAAGGTTCTATCATGCATACAAGTTTAATGTACTATCTTTAGGTGTCAAGCCCAGATGTCAAGTCATCAGAGGCACATGTCAAGTAGTGGTACATGAGCTGGAGAGTCCAAGTGTGGAAGAGCCGAGAGCCCTTCTCATGGATGGTATATTCCTCCATGAGACTAAGAGGGCAATTTTAGAAGTGTGAGCTAAAGCTTAAACACTAGAGTAAAATATAGGGGAATTCAATGATAGATCTTACAAACTGGGCAAAAATACTTCAGCAAGTGCTAAGGTTGGCAGCCCAAGTTACTTCAGCTCTCCTTTGAGTTAAAGAAGTGTTTTGGTGAGTACGTCACTCTGTGTTGTTGCTATTTTACATTTTATGATGGTGTGACACTGTACTAAAACACTGAGATGGTCCCTAGAAAATTATCTTTAGCATATTATAATCATTCACTCTTTCTTCAAACATATTTTAAAAGAAGAAGAAAATAAATATTGATGTCAATGTATCTACTTAGGGTATTAGCTCTATACCTAGGGACACAATAGGAAGTGTAACAATTATTTTAAAATAAATCAATAAATTGGTATTATATAACTTCTTTCTTCTTGAACTCAAAGCTGGAGACTCTTGTTTCATAAAAAATACAGGATTCCTACAAGGCAAGTTAACATAAAGTTATATAACATTTTATAAAAGAAAAGTGAAGACATCAAAACCCTAACTGGATATACCTGAAGTTTAAATATCAACATACCATGATCAAATATAGATTTTTCTACATCATTTTTCAACAAACACCACCATTGATCTTCTTTTTTCAAGTATTTCTCTAATTCCTTTTACCAAAAGGAGGAATGAAGGAAAGGAAGCAGTAGAACAAGAGTAGGAAAGGAGGAAGAAAAGGAAAAGATGCATTAGATAAAATCCTACTCTAGTATCCTTCATAAACCAAACTGCATGTGGAGAATCCCTATATATTATCTAAATTCTTAAGTAGCTAGCACCATATCTCCCACATGTCCAGAATCTCCCTTCATTACTGTATATGTATCCACATTTATGAAATGTGCTATGTAGCCACACAAAATAGCTTCATTTTGTAAATGAAGCTATTATGTTTAGCAAAGGTGTGGTTAGAACTGTCCTTTTTGTAGAATCATGACTTTTTCTTTATGATAGGCTTATTTAATGCTCTAAGCAATCCTTTTGATTTATTGTCCACATGGTGCCTAACATCAAAGGTTATTCAAACAAAGCCAATTCAAACATGATATTACTGTGTAGCTGCAAGAACAAATTTCAAGTTACTTACAGGTAATTTAAGTTCTGAAGTAGGCTACATATGGCTGTGATAATGAACCCATAGCTGAAAGAAGCACTGTAACAAAATATATAAACCTATGTAACAGATATGTACTATGCCCTACATGATCTTCATCCCCTCATTTGAGGCTAGTTATAGATTAAAAAGGAAAAAAAATCACTTTAAGAACATTTTTAAAATTATTATAAAACTCTCAGTAGAATAAAGCATGAAATAAAGATGGGGTTAAAAATCTTGTGATGGTTCACATTATTTTCCAATAAATGATAAAGAAAAACTATTGCTATGTAAAAACAAAGAAAATTTAGACTACAAAGGCTAAATCTCAACACCTATCCTACATAATCATAGAAAACAAAATGATTATGATTAATTAACCTGGATCAAATGAGAAAATATTTACATTAGAAATAAAAAAGTTTGTAGTTCTCAACTAACTCAAAATTTATTTTCTGTGGATTGCTACAAGCACAGCGTATTGGAAAATTATAAATAATATTAGCAACTCTCTTTTATAAGGAGGCAAAACTCTTAACGTTTTCATGCACTATAAAAATGCACATATAAATAACCTACCAAGCAAATTTCCATGCAAATCTATGTATCATTTGTCACTGAATAAAATTAATTTCTGGGTGTAGCACAAGGATAGTCAGTATATCTTTGAAATGGTACAAGCTTCTCTAAATCTGAAATTCATGTGCAGAATAAACACACCCCCCAAGAAGGATAACCAACGAGTAGATAGCAGAGCCCTGGAAGGGTAACAAAGCTTAGCTACCTCACAGACTAAGCCCTCATTAGACCAGTGAACAGTGGGTCCCAAGGTGGTGACACAGCCTAGAGGGCACTGTTGTCCACATTCCAAATTTTCAAGAATCCCTAGAGAAAAGCTGTCATCATTCAGAAATATCCAAAGGCAATCCAATGTCAAACATATGATTTACACAATAATTCAGTAAGATTGTGCACACCTTCCTCTAATTTCAACCTAGAAAATGTTAAATACAAAATGAGATTCAGACAAACAAATTTTTACATTGCTTTATAAAAATCTTCAGTCTTTAACCCCTGGGCATTTCTCATGACATTACTATAAATTCTGTGGTAAGGATGACTCAAGAATGAGTTGTCCCCACATCCTATAGTGTTAAACCAGAACAAAGGTTCTAGGTGTGTCTGTAGAGCAGGGAGGAATCAGTGTGAAAGAGAAAGAAAGAAGGAGACTGAGTGACAAAATCAGGGAAAGAAATGAAAGAGGAGAAGGAGAGAGGGAGGGAGAAAAGGAAGCGAGGAATGATGTCTTGCTACTGCTGTTCCAGCAAGCTGGTTAATTGCATTTGTTTCATATATCTCCAAACACCCTGGTACATTAATTACATTCTGTAACACCAAGCTCTTCTGATTCCCTCTGTCACTTCCAGTAAGCAATTTAATTATATTTCTCCTAGAAATGCATTGATTTAGGACAAAAAGAAAATCTTGCTGATCTCTCCATAGTCTAATGTATAGTTTATTCCTGCACTTATTACTGAGATATATAAAATCATGGTTGATTAGGACACACTATTTAAAAAGCCATATCAAAGTCTCACTATAACTGAGCACATTGGGCATATGTAAATTTTTTCTGATGGTAACATAAATATATTGTAAAGGTAGATGCATTAGAGAAGAAAACACATGGAGAAGGATTATAGATATTGCCATAGTATAATTCACATGCTCAATTCTTCAACACCCACCCCTGTCCTCAGGAGGGTAAGAGATGAGCAGTGTGCACACATGAATCCCTTGCCTACCACTGCTGAGGGGCAAAGGTACTCATGTAGTCCGTGATTGAAAACAACCACTTGACAGTAGGTAAACTCATCCGAATTGCCTCGTGTTTACAGAAGGGCTTCCTCTTGGAGTGCCATACTTCAGGTTCTCTGCAGCAGCAGCTGCAGAGAACAAAGTTAGCTCCCACAAATGGGCAGAAGCAGGCAGTGTCCACCGTGCAAACGCTAAAGAAAAGTTTGTGTGGCAACTCGCTATTAGGATGGCTCAGACATCTGAACTGGCCCACCTCACATTCTTTACAAATACGGTAACAGGAAATCATAAGGATTACAATCCACAGAAGTGTGGAGCGATGCTCTCTGGTCCTCTCTATCCCGATAGTTTCTACTGAGATGAAAATTAATGTTCCTAAGAGACTCATACCAACTACTCTTTGTCTTTCTTTTTTATGAAAACAAAGCATGTTAATGATCATTTCCACTCTTCATTCAACAGAGCTATAGAAAAGAGTTTGGAACATTCTCAGAAGAAACCAAATCAGAACAAAAGACAGGAGAAGCAGAGGCAGAAAGCTGTCTGCCGGATGGACTGGCTCACCCTACAGGGAGACACCTAGGGCACCTGTTTCAGGTCCCCATTGTGTTTGCCCACTAGGAACAGAGCTGAGTGCTTGCGCCTGCGGCCACTGGGAGCTGCTGCCACCCCCACGCTGGAGCACCGCCCGCTCTCAATCTGGCAGTTTACTCTGCGATCTAAATCCTTATTCTGATTTTACGGTAGGCGGGGGGTCACCTGGCTCACAGGTGAAACACTAATCGCTGAGCTCGCCAGTCTCAGATTCCCCACTCACCGAACCCACCGCGTAGCGTGTCGCTCTACTTCTCCACTTGATTTTCTAACCTAAAGTTTCAACCTAGGAACAAACACCAAATGGAGAGCAGGCAAATCAGTAAGACACTCCCGCAAGAGATTTACTTCCACGTCTCTCTTTTTCCAACAAAAACTGACAGCTCGTCATTTATTACCCAGCTCTTCAATCAATTATAGCATTAACAATAGGTGACTACTAGCATGTTCCACGTATACCAGTTTAGAAACAAAAGATTTAAATCTTAAGCCCCTAAGAGGTCCCGCCTGTCCAAAACAGGCTAGCAGACACAATGTTATTTTATTTAGAACCCACATCAAGCTTAGGAATGAATGTTGGCGAGGAGGGAGTAAAAGATTTTTTAAGAGGCATTTCAAACTTACCATCAACTCGAACATACAAAAATCCACAGAGCAGTAGTGGTGTAAACATCAGCAGACTCATTTTGACATATTAAAAAGGATCCAGATTGTGTAAGAAACCAATCCCAGAGAGCGGACTACAAAAATAAGTATCAAAAAAAGAGGTAGTTCCAAAGTTTAGACTTTCCTGGACAGTAATTAGTCAAGAAGAGCAAATCGCAAGATCAGAAGGGGTTGGTGGAGAGGTCTTGAGTAGGACACAGGTAGATCCATTCAAATTAACGGAGGGTAATTCAAAGGCTGCTGCATTTCCACTCCGGGTTCCTAAATTCCCACAAATGCACCCCAGTCAGAGGGATTAGTCAAGTGTGTCTAACCCTCTCTCCTTAGGGTCCATTGCAATCCAAAGTCAAGTTCTTTCTTCAGAAGTCAAAAAGATGAAGATGAAGGGGGAAGGAAAAAGACCTAATTCCTAGAAAGTATTCCACAAACTTGCCAGCGCGCTGCCGAAAAACCATTGGCCTGCCTACCGCTCGTCTTCCCGGTCTCCTCTCTGTAGCAGCAACACGTCCCGGAGTTTTGTTTTTTTTTTTTTTTGGTTTTTGGTTTTTGTTGTTTTGTTTTTGTTGTTTTTCACTTAACTTCCATAACAAGGATGTGTCAAAGCAGCGCTCTGCAGGCGGGCCTCTCCTGTGCAGCCTCGGCGCCTCCTCCACCTCTCTCCTTTCCAAAAGAGAGGAAAAGGGAAATCAGGACGAGCCGGGTGGAGAATCTGAACTCCTACGTGGTGAGGAAGCGGGAGGGAGGCAAGCAGCGGAGGAGGAGAGCGGGGTGGAGGGAGGGGCGGGCCGCGGCTGCGCCACCCCTCGGAGCGCTCCTGCACCGCGGCGGCGCGGGCGACCGGCCGGGATCGCCGCCCGGAGAGGGCGCGCGGTGCAGCCGGCAGAAAGCCCCGCGTGCTCAGCCGAGCGCCCGCCTCCTCCGCACGGCCGCGCTGGCGGGACTCGGAGGAGCGCAGCGCCCAGGCGGGAGCGAGGGGAGCGGTGGGCCGGCGAAGGTGGGGAGCCCCGGCTGCGCCGAGCTCACCCCCTGCAGACTCCGCCCTCGCGGGGGGCAGCGACCCCCTGGGGACTGGGCCGGGCCTGCGGAGCCGAGTCCTGGGGGGACCGTGTGAGCCAGCAAATGTGGAGCCCGCCGGCTACGGGGCTGAGGCCACCGGGCAGCTCCGGACCCCTCCTCCTGCCGCCTCGGGAGGGGATAGGTGGGCTGCGGCCTCCCGCGCCTGCCGCGTCCCGTTTAATGGGCAGGTAATTTTCTCTGTGAGTGATTTCGTGCGAGCCCTTCCTAATTATTCATCCCGCCGTCTGCCAGGCTCGCACGCGCTTCTGGAAAAAGATCATCCCCGAGCGCCCGGAGCGCAGCCTCGTGACCCGTTAAAATCACACACTCACTCTCTCCGCCCTTTAGCCGCGGCAGCAGAGCGAGCGGGAGGCAGAAAGGGACGCAAAGGAAACCGAAGCAGCTCCGATGGGGAAAGCTGTGTGTGGGTACTTCCTATGCGGGAGGGATAACGGAAAAGAGAAATCCTGGAGGAGGGCGGGGTGGCGGCTCCGCTCCCGGGTCCTAGTTAGCCTGGCTCGCGGGGCTGGGGACGCAATCCCCGGGAGAGGAACGGGTGGCATCTCCGCTCCATCTCCTCTCCTAGTCGCCTCGTGACCTCTCAGACAGAGGACTTTGCGGCGGCTCGTGCGCTGCCAGCGAGTTCAGCAGAGGACACTTAGGAGGGGCAGCAGAGACCTCGGAGGCGAGGGGAAGCTGGGGTGGGGGTAGAGGGTCCGGGCCCCTACCACCCGCGTCGGGGACCTCGGAAGGAAGGCAGACCGACCCAGGTTCTAAGCGAGGAAAGGTGAGCACCTAAGTGAGCTAATGGAAGCCGAGAGAAAGAAATCATCCCGGAGAGGATAAAAGCACCCACATTAAGGCAAACCACTATTAAAAGAGCATCATTCAGAGCCAGGGATGATGCAGGAAGCCCACGTTAAATCAAAGGGATGCCAGTGTCGGCGGTGCCCCGGCGTGGCCGGCCCACGTGTGATCACAGGCTCGCTGGTGGCTGCAGGAGGCTCGCTCGGATGACTGGGAGACGGCCTGCGGGAGCTCTCCGGGCGCGGAGCCGCAGCCGTCCGAGAGTGAGTCTTTAGTTCCCCCTACTGGAAAATACTGGGAAAGATTCTCCGCATCTGAGGACTCTAGAAGAGAGCCTTTTGTCTAGATGGACGCGTTTGGGTGCTGCCACTTGCTCTCCTGGCCCTTCCTCGTACGGTGTGGCGTGTTTAAAAAAAAAATACATAAATAAAAATAAGAAAAAAAGGCCGGCGACGTTCACGTTCGAACAATTTTGAGGATTCTCACGACTTCCCACTAAGCTTGAAAGTTGTAATGAAATACTCTTGCAAAAGAATAAAACAGGCCGTTTTTCTCGTGGAACATTAAAAGTAATTTCAGCACACTTTTGATCTGCAGTATTGAGTTATAAAGAAATAAACGTACGTTAGTACCGGAGTTAAATCACTGGAATTTTCGCAGTAACGATTCTGAATCAGCACCAGATGGGAAAAGACTAACCTAATAGAAAGAAGTTCACTGTCCCCTTCCTCACGCCTGTCCCCTTCCTTACACTCGTCCCCAAAATTAAGAGGTCTAACGTAGATACCACTGTGAGCTACAAAGCTCCAAAAATTTTGGGAGCTAGACGACTTCTGGCTGGCTGGCACAGCAGGGAATAACTGATTGTCGTGTTAAACATTTGGAGCAGGCTTAAAGTCTTGAGGATTGCAAAGTTTACCCCATTCTTGTAAATAATGTACCCCGTGCCTTAGCCATATTTCTTATTTAGGAGCCATTTAAACATTCCCCGAAATTAGCATCTCCCTAATAATATAGTTTTGGTGTTCAAAATCATGTAAACTTTTAAGATCTTCAATGTTAAGGTGAATTTTGGAAAGGAAAACAAGAAATTTTTTTTCAGCTGAAATTTTCTTAGGGTTCTTCATTTTTCAGGCGAAAGATAGAGTCTGTTTTATATTGGATAGCTCCACCAACTGTAAGCACCTTAGTGACCTAAAAAAATACTTACAGACAAGGGCCAGCCAAATAGCTCAGCGGATTAAAGCGCCTGCAAGCAGACACAGGGACCCGGGGTTCGATCTCTGGGTCTGCCATGCCGGCGCCCTTCCCAGGGTGCGCTGAGCCCACAAGACCCTTCTCTATGTATGGGAGGCAGGAGGGTTGGGCTGGAAGAGATCCAGCCAAACATTTCCATAGTCCCCTAAGAAAGGGGGGGGGGAAGGAAAGTTTAGGTCGGTCTGATAGTTTAGCAGACTAAAGCCCGCAGGGACCTGGGTTTGATTCCTGGTGTGCTGTGCTGGCCCCACCCCTGGGGCACGCTGACACAGGATTTCAGACTGGGCATGGTGGTGCATGCCTGTAATCCCAGCACTTGGGAGGCTGAAAACAGGAGAATCACAAGTCTGATCTACTTAGCGAGACCCTGTAGATCCTATAGACCCTGTCCTGAAATACAGAAGTAAATAAATGAATGAATAAATAAATAAAATTAAAAAGGAAAGTTTAAAATCTGAAGTTTCAAGTAGAAGTTAGAAATTCAACTTTACCAATGTATTAAGTAAAACATTTTAAAGATTTTTTTTTTCATTAAGACAAAAAGCCACAAAAAGTGGCTTTGACAGAGTTCTTCCCACCTCGTGTCAGCTATTCAGAGGTTTTTAACATATGGAACAGCAAATGGGGATTTGATTTCAACTTCTTTGCTACCGTGAATTGCATTTACTTTTCTAAACAAGCAGCTGAATAGAGAAATATCCGAGGAAATGGGGGCAGCTTTTGTGTAAAACTGGAATGGAGTTATACTGAACTCCAAGTGTGCCCAATAGGTGTGTATTTTAATACAACTAATGACAGGTGTATGTAACAGCTTTATAAGTAACCCTAAGGAGAGAGATGATGAAAGGGCCTTCTTAGTGACTCAGTTTCTGGAACTTTATAAAGTAACAATGTGCATGCAAGCTGTACAACACAGGATGTAAAATCTCACATATTTCTTTTCCACACCAGATTCCTCAGTGATGCGGTATAAACTCAAAAACCTCACTCCGGGTTTTTTCGCTTTCCAATGAGTTCTTGTCATAATTGCAAGGCTGTATATATGGAAAAGTCAAAAGTTCTACCCATAATAATAACTTTATTATGTTACAGTGAGCACATAAGAGGTTTTAGAAATCGGTGTAGTTTTCAAAAATTCATTATGCTGTTAAATCCCTATTGAAAAAAACTTTGGTGTTTATTCCCATTATCCAAATGAGAAAATGGAATGTGTTTGGCAGATGTTAGCGAAAAGCACAACTTCCTTAAATACAGAAGGGACTGTAAAATTTGTGTTCCTGCTGTGGACTATGTTTCCTGGATTGCTCTGCAGTGTCTGCAGTGCAGAAATATTGTAACTCTTTAAAATTTGCTTTGATTGATCAGTATAAGAAAATTCCTGATGCGTTAAAACATAGAACTATATACTTTTTTATTTTTCATTCTTTGTTGTTCTTGTTTTTTAGTACTGGGGATCAGATTCAGGATCTTGGGTTTGCCAGGCAGGCGCTTATGCCGCTGAGCTATCTCCCCAGCCTTTACAAAATCGTATTTTCAAAACTGAATAAGTTTTTCAAGCCGGAATAACACATCATCATTTGTTACCTGTTCAGTGCAAGGGTTGCTGTATGATGCTATCTCCCATACGGTATGAAAAGCCACATTTAATAAAGTGTGGTGTTTATTACACACAAAAGACACATGCCGAAAGAGTGAAGCGTCTGTGCCATTTGTGCTGTCTCATATTGCTTTGATTCTGTCTTTGTGCTTGTTATTTGTTCTACTTTTTGTTTTTACTTTTTAAAATGAAAACAAATATAAATGAAGGATTAACAAACCTGAGTTTTGTCTCATCTCTTCCTACATTATTTTTTTATAAAGGTCCACCTTTTCAAAAAGGATTTGAAGGAAACAAAGTCAGCATCATTTTTCTAAAATGTATCTGATTTCAATCAATCCATTTTTCAGTATTTACTAGTATTTGTTTAAAATTCTTAAGTAGTCACTAAAATTTATAAAAAAGGCTTTCTTATGTACAAAGGTGTTTTGTGCTTTATGAAGTTATTAAAATTACCTATTTATAATTTGGGATTTAAGTTAAACATACCAATGTTTCATTTAAAAATTGTGTGTGTGTGTGTGTGTGTGTGTGTGTGTGTGTGTGTGTTTTCTTCTGCCAAGTATCTGCCAGATATTGTGAAGAAGGAAGTATCATTTCTCTCTTTCTTTTTCTTGTTTTGTATTTTAGGGAAGGATCTACAGGGTGTTCAGGGTCTCACTACTATATCAGACTTAGAGTGATCCGCCTGTTTACAGCCTCCCAAGAACTGGGATTACAGGTGCAGGTGTGCGCCACCACGCCCAGTCTCAATCTCCTTCTCAGTGCACCCCATGGGCGGGACTGGCATGGCAGGCCTGGGGATTGAATCCTCAGCTCTTGTGCCTGCTTGTAGGCACTTTAATCTGCAACTATTTGGCCGGCCCTCTCATTTTCTCTAGAATGAAAATCAACTTGAGAAAACATTTTTGTATCATGAGAAATTTAATGAAGTTTTTGAAGAAATATTACAGTAAGTGGTGTATAGCTCTGAGTTATATTTTCTTTAAATGTGTATACCTTAAAATTTGGTTTCTTTTTTTCATTTTGTTTTTATTTTTTGTATTTTTAGTACAGGGTCTACAGGGTCTTACTCCACAGATCAGACTTCAAGTGATCCTCCTGTTTTCAGCCTCCCAAGCACTGGGATTACAGGCCACACCATCACCATGCTCAGTCTCAGTCACTGTCTCAGCGCACCCCTGGGCTGGGGACAGCACAGCATGCTTGGGATCAAATCCCAACCACTGCGCCTGCCCAAGCAGGCTCTTATACCTTAGAATTTGAAATAACGTTTTTTTGGTCACATAGAGTGTACAGAGGTCACTGGTGAGATTGTGGATTTTATGTCTTCAGCATGTGAGTGGTGAGCTGCTCATCACAAAACAAGAAAACACACATCTTAGTGAAGTACAAAATCTACTGCCTGCTTTCTCAAAAATGAAAGTAATTTTTTTGGTAACAAGTCTGACAACCTCTCTTGTAGTTTAGGCTAAGAACTTTACAAAGTAAACGAAATTATCTACCTTGCAACATTTTAAGTTACTAGTCATGAGGCTAGGATGGTTTGTGCTTAGGAATTTTTTTTTCTTACCTTTTATTTTGTGATTTTTAATAAAGACCTTGAGTTCTTATTTTAGGCTAACTTAAAAGATGTAAAATAGTACACTTCTTAGGATTTTTATACCACAGTATCCTAAAACCAAGAAAACCCCTTTGATTCTTTGCCAAACTATTCTGTGCCCATCTGCTGAGTTTCAAGTTTGCATAATTGAATTTTAACAACAAGATAACTGTAATCCTAATAGGAAAATTTACTTCATGACTGAAACCCTACTTTGTCATTAAAAAGAAGACATGTCAAAGACTTGGGGAAGGAATCACCATACCTATAGGGCCTAGATTTTGACATCTCCTTATTTACTGAATCATCTTTCAGATATATTTTATATTGAATTCCTTAAATTAAAAAAAAAAGTTTCCTATTTTCACTTACAATAGAACAATGGAATTAATCCAGGAACGCATGTAATCCAGTTGAACTTCCTATGGTTCCATCACATAGGAACTAATCTGCCTGGGAGCAGATTCTGACTTTCTTCCAGTATGCATAATGCCTTCTTTCTGCCCAATAAAATAAATTCTGTTGGCCTGTGAATCACCTGAAGTGCATTTTACAAATACTGGCATTGTCATCATTAGCAGACAATCAAAGTGATATAACCTTTTTAAAAGTTAGACATATATATGTATATATAGATATAGTTTTCCTTAAGTGATGAATGTAAAAACATTTTGTGGTCTAAATTTATAGATAAAGCTAAAGTGGCACAACTATGAGACATACAAAATACTTCACATTAATACTCCATATTTCAATTTGATAGAAAATTCTCTCCTTCTGTCTTAGACAGTGTTTGCTGATTAAACTTTCTTTCATCTTTTTTTTTTTTTTTTTTTTTTTTTTTTTTAGCAGAACTGGGGTTTGAACTATTGAACTCAGGCCCTCGCACTTGCCAGGGAAGCGCTTATTCTACTGAGCCATCTCCCCAGCCCTAAACTTTCACATTGCAGAAAGAACTATGGCAATGAATTGTTTTGTTATCTGAATAATTTTCGTTTCTCTGTTATATGCTAATGTGAATATAAAGTGACTTAAAGACCAAACACATAAAACTAGAAGAGCTAGTACAGCTTTTGTCAGTTAGGTACAAATTGCAGAAGCCTCTATATGACTGGCATTTTTAGTTTTCAAAATTTTAATGACTATTTCCTTCTTTAATGAAGAAATATAAACTTTGAATATACTTATACTGTGTCTAATTCAACATACACATACACGGCATGTACAAATGTCCATGTTTTTTAATAGTGCAATAATCTTTCCACCAGCTCGCCATCCTTTTAATTTCTCATTTTTCTAAAATTACTCACTAAGGTCATTTTCTCCTGTGATCTGCTACAATTAGTTTGAGGTGTAATTGGTATAGCAGTCAGTGAAAATTCTACAGCATGAGGAGCACTGAGGGGTGTTTTCTTTTTCTTTTTTGTTGTTTCAGTTTTTAATTAGTCTCCATAGCTGAGCCAGGCCCAGGATGTTTCTCACCTACAATTTTGTGACTCTGGTCTCTACGCCACACCAGGCAAATACACCGAAAAGACGTTACGTGACAAAGCTGGAGAAACTTTTATAGGAGTACTGGTCGCCTATTTTTTAGCCTTGTTCTGAATAATCTTTAAACTACCAAAAAAGGGATGAAAACTGATTTTAAGGTTTTCCAGATGAGATTTCAAAACATTCTTATTTAGGCTATTTAGTATTTATGAGAAAAGTTTGTGTTTTCTCTGATCTAACTTTGTAGCAGATGTCCCATTCCACTATCTCTGCAAGGAGAAGGATAATAAATGGACTCCTGAATAGGAAAAAGAGAACACACCTCCTATGAACTAGAGCTCTGGAGTCGGCCTGGGATGGTGGGTCTGCAGTCTGATCTTTGTTCTAGTGTCCAACATATGATGTGAAAAATTGCTGTATCATGAGATAGCTCAATGGACTAAAGCACCTGCGTAGGCAAGCTTAGGCAAGTGCAGGGACCGTGATTTGATCCCTGCTACCACATGCAGCGCCAGCCTCACCCCCAGGGCAGGCTGAACTGGCCACACACACACACAAAATAAATAAATTTAAACTAAAAAAAAAAACTGCTTCACCTATTAAATAAAGATAATAAAGTTTACAATGGCATTTTTGTGTTCCTCAAAGAACTTGCATACATTTTAAATGGTTTCCGAGTTTAGGGTTGCTGGAGTATGCTAATGAGTCTCCACAGTCACGCACTTTAACCACTGTCATTTTCCTCTACAAGGAAGTTGGCAAATTTTTTCAGCCTCCTTCGTAGTTAATTTGGACCATGTGATTGAGTTCTGGCTAATCAATACAAGGTAAGCCAGTCCACTGCCGGCTCTTAGATCCTCCTACACACTCCTCCTAATTACTAGGACTGTTCACTCATTCATTAGATAGCCAAATCCTACAGAAAAAGGTGAATCATGGATAGAATAAATGTGTCTCAGAAAGAATGAATATAGAACATTAAGACTATCTTTTAAATGCTTTGGACTCTGAGTTGTCAAATAACACTGTAGCATGTTCAATCATTGAAGTTGTAAAATTCTTTGTTTTAGGTGTTAACCTGTCCCAACAAATATAGTCACTTACTGTAAATACTGCCTAAAGTTTAGTTAGAAATATTGTAATGTGTTTCTTCACAGGTTATTAAACTATGGTTAATATGATAGAAATTAAATCATGACTCCTGATTTTAGAAACAATTGGCCCAACACTGTCATATGCTTTTCACAGTGATTGTGGCAGGTAAGCTTATTTGATTGGCATCGAGCCGCCTAGGGGATCCAGAGGCAGCTTTTGAGCCAGGAGCTTGGGTCCGACTGAGTATGTGGGCCCTGCCTCCTCTGCTCGGACTCTGCTCCTCTGATCTACTTCCCGCTGCTAGGAGCTAAGCTTCTATGCCGCGCATACGCTCCTGCTGTCGTGTCTCTTCCTTGAGGATGCTAGCGAGCAGCCAACTTAAACCTTTTCTCGTTTCAACTGCGGCTGTGAGACATTGGGTCTCGGGGCTGAGCAACCAGAGTAAGCATTGATGGTAGTTTCTACTTATCAGAAATCATGTAAGCACAGTAACATTATTAGCTCTCTGATGCAGAGAAGCAGAAGCTCAAATTGATGAGAAACCAAGAGTGTCATAGGTCCTGGCTGAGATTCGTCATCGTTGAGCCTCCAGCACCGCCAAGCACAAGCGAAGCGACAGTATTTTACTGCAGTATCTCTTGATGTTACCTTTTCATGCTCCCTTCCCCAAGGAAGTGTCTCCTTGAAATTCACATGTTGAAATATCAGCTCTAGGTGATGATAGGAGGTGAAGCCTTTGGTGGGTGATTGGTCATGGAGATAGATTCCTAACGGCGGGGCGCAGAGGCACCGGCTGTCACAGCCACCCTGGGTGACACAGGAAGGAAGCACTGCCTGTGAACCTAAACCAAGCCCTCACTACATGATCTGTTTAGCATTTTTTTTTTCTGTACTGGAGATTGAATACACACCTTTCACACTGAGTCACACTCCCAGCCTTTTTGTATTTTTTTTTTTTTTATTTTGATGCAGGAGCTGCATGAGTCCCTGCAGTGTCCAAGCTCCTCATGAAAGTGGGATCCTCTTGTCCTCTTATTTCAGCATTCTAGGCTCTCAGGGATTATAGGTATCTACCACCAGACAGGTCTGCCAGTACTTTTAAAAGACTTTTCATCCACAAAATCTGTGAGCAATAAATCTCTGAATACATGAATAGGGAAGGATTTTCTTTGCCTTTGGAATCGTTTTCCTATCACCTCCAAAGAAAATGAATTCTCTATATAAAAACAATTCTCACATCTTGAGCAACAAAGGTTGTTTCCTGTTACATATGAATTAGCTAGGAATTCCTAAACATTGTCTCATTCCAGAATCTAAGCTGATGAGACACTCAGAGGTTGGCACATTTTCTGGAGGGACACAAATGTTTCCAAACCAAAGCAAAATAATGGTTCACCGACCATCCCCTCCCAAAAATGAGAGAAAGCGGGTGGTATTTGTTGCTGTGTTTACTCTGTGACCTAGCCACCTTCTACAGAGTTCTTTGTCTGTAGAAGGAGTTACATATATTCACCCTGACAACATAGATTAATGCAGGGTAAAGAGAAAGGACTGGCCACCACGTGTTTCTGTACTGAGTTGAGCAGCACCCTCCAAATTCAAGTATACTTAGAAGCTCAGAGTGTGTTTAGAAATAGGGCTCTTGGACATACAGTCAGGCTGTGTTCATGCTGGAGAACGATATGCCTAAGTTGCATGACTGCTGTTCTTAGAAGAAAGCAATTCACTTCGAGAAACAGAAACTGTGGAGAAGAGCATTGTGTAAAGATGATGGTGGAGATTAGCCATTCCGTGGCTGCAAGCCTCAAGGGTGCTGGGGACCACCAGACCCTGGAAAAGACAAGAAAGGGTATTTCTCTATAGCTTCCTAGGGAAGTATGACCCTGCTGACTTTGAGTTGGGACTTCTAGTCTCTGGAATTGTGAAAAAATTAAATTAGCCTTGCTTAAAGACACTAAATTTGTGACAGTTATTGTAGCTAGAAAACAATAATATAGTCATTATCTGGATAAATTCAAAATGGGAAAATAAGTTTTTTACTTAGTAAAAGTCAAGTAGATATATGATAAATTAGAAGTCCTTTGAAATGGCCAAAGGCATTTTAAATCTATGAAAATCAAAATTTATCTATCTATATCTATATCTATATCTATATCTATATCTATATCTATATCTATATATAACATATATACATTATATACACGCACACAGATAAGCACATGCATATATCTAAATACAAAACAACCTGGGCTGGGGAGATAGCTCAGTGGCATAAGTGCCTGCCTGGGAAGCACAAGATCCTGAGTTTGATCCCTGGTACCACAAAAACATAAAAAGAAAAGTTAAGTGAAAGTAAAATAAGCTTAAAAGGTTTAGGTTAAAAGGTCCATTACGGAATTTCACAACTAAATATTTTTATGATCATTCATTATTATTATCTTGTTCTGTATTTCAAAGGTAGGAGGCCAATTGAAATAAATAATAGGCAACTTATTAATTGCTCTTTTAAAAACTTTATTAATTTACCCAAGACAATCTTTCATGATTTATATATTGTGTTTTGTTAATAGTTATTGCAATTGCTAGTAAAATTTAATTATAATTTAATTTTGTACCTTTTTTGTTCTTTGAATAATGGTGATATAAAAGTTTTAAAGTAATTATGTTACAAACATTAAAAGAAATAGCATAAAACTATATGTCTCTATGTGTAAACATGAAATAAAAATATTCAGTCTTGTTTTTACTGGTATTTCTACAGAATGACTCCAGCAAAATATGAAAGATTATCACAGAATGAGATTTATGTAACTGTCTATGGCAGTAAATAAAAGACTTAATTTATTTGTTTTGCTGATTTATTTAAGGTAGCTTTAGATGAGAGGACTTAACTGTGATGTTTTTGTACCTTTCCTGTGTGATTTGTTTGTTTTACTTTTTTAGGACATTTTTGCAGTACATAACGATTGTGCTCATTGTAAGGTACTTGTACACATGCAGTCCTTTTTTCCTCTTACTCCCACCTCCTTTCATATAAAGAGATTAAAAACAGGACTAATAGGCCAAAAAGCATGAAACACATATGGCAATTATATTGTCAAGATACAATTTTAGATACATTGTCATTGCTGGTTTACAATAATTTAATTTTCTCTCTTTGTTCTATTCTTCATTTTTTGTTTCATTCTTATCTATCTATACCTATCTATCTATATATTTATGTTTATATATATTTATTTTTTATATAAGAGAAACTGCAATATTGAAGCTTGTATGTCTAATTTATTTTTTCTTATTATGGTTTCAAGGCACAGTCACTTTCATGACTTAACTTAATCTTTCTCTATGACAGAGTGATAACAAAATCTC
>NW_004524682.1:2428215-2440011 GCF_000260255.1 Octodon degus
AAGGAAGGAAGGAAGGAAGGAAGGAAGGAAGGAAGGAAGGAAGAGAAAATAATCCTGCTTATGTTAGCTTGCCAATTTCTTTGCAGGTACAGTAACCTGTGGGCCCCAGTCCACCCCCAATCAATCATTCACAGGTGGGGTAACAAGTTAAGATGCTGGAAATCTCAAGTTGAGGAACACAGCCTTATTGGTCTATTAATTTTAGTCAAAGACAAAATCTATAATAAACATTGAAATATATAACAAGCTATAATTACACTGAGAAAAATACATGAAATTTTGGCCAATACTATCAAACAAACTCAGAAATAAAATCCTAACCAAGTGCTCATGGTACTAACTACCATGAATTGGTCCAAAACCTCAGCATGGAGGCCGGAGAGTCAGCTCAGTGGTCTAAAGCTCCTTTTTAGCATGCTTAGGCAAGCACAGGGACCATGGTTCCATCCCCAGCATGCCGGTGCTAGCCCTGCCCTCAGGACTGGCTGAACTGGCTACAAAAAAATACAAAATATAAAGCCTCAGTGTCAAAAGAGGTGTTGGGGTGGAGAAAAGAACAATAAGTTTTCTTACACTCATCAAAGTAAGGTGCAGAGAAGTAGACATTTAAAACCGTTTTCATAAGGAATGCATTCCACAACTAGCTATGTTCATGTAAGCAGAGAGTTAAATTGGAGAAACGTGGATTTCACACACATAGACCCAAGAAGAAAGAAGACAAGAAATGTCAGATGGGTTTAAAAGTTTTTGTAGCACTTAAAAAGGTCATAGCTATAGTGAATAATATTATTCATTATGAAAGACTAAAAAAAATGGCTTCGGCCAAAGAGTACAAAATCACATAAGAGCCCAGAGAAATGACTCGCTCCAAAGATCATTTTCCTACCACTACACTGTGCTCCCTAAGTCACTGTTAATCACTGTTTCCTGCCTAAAAAGGTGGATACAACAGCCTTCATTTGAGACAAGCTCTGGCAGTTTTTGAAAGAGAAGGCTGCATGAGCAGTTTCTTTTAATTTGCCCTGCAGATTGTGTAGTGGGGTGAGGAAACGCGACAGAAGAAAAAGAAAACAAAAGTGGGAGGAAAGAAATGTAGAAGTCAAGAAGTCAAGAAGAGGTGTGTTGGATGTGCTTGATGTCACTGAAACGCCACCTGGAGAAAGCGAGTGATTTGATAGTCTTCTATCAGATGGCCTTCTATTCTATTTGGAGATCCCTAAATTCCCAGAGAAATCCAGTAAATTTCTTTCTTCTCCAGTTTTGTCTTGTATGACATAATTCAATACGGCCTAATTTATGCTACAGAAGTTTTGAATTAGCTTAGCTATGATCCACATCCCTACACACACTTAATTAAATATTCTAAGTGGACTTGAGAGTAGTTCTTGCCTCCGTTTGCTAGATTTTGGAATTTGACTTTGGCAGTTCTTAAGCCAGCATTCCTTGCTGAGACCTCTGTTTATAGCTGGAGTTCAAAAACATACATGCTATGTTCAATAACTTAGAAAGCTTTTGTAATGATTCCTAGCATCTGACACTGAAAGAGCTAATTAAAACCACATAGCAATTATCATGTGATTTACATATTACTCAGAATGTGAGCTCCCATTTTGCCCATTTGACTCTTGGTGCCAGATACAATCTGTGGTATGTCCAGACTCACATCTGTATGTCCTTTGGCATCTACCTGGGGAGCAACAGTGCAGCAGTCACAGTGCCTTCTCTCATGCGCACCAAGCCAGCCCCATGGAGACGCCCAGGTTGGGGGCCATCTGTTCCCCAGGAGACCTCACTGCAATAAGGGCTGCAGGTGGATTCTTTCTACATGCTTCTCTTAGGCAGACATTTCTTTTTGTAATATGACACTGTCATCACTGTTTCCAGCAGGAGGACATTTAAGGATGTTATTAACATAGTTTGTCAGAGTTATATTAATTTTCCTTGAAATAGTATTGCTTCCACTGAGAAATAGAATTATATTCTGCCTGTCTCCAGAAATGCTTTTAAATTAGGCTTGATGTTGACTACATGACTTTTCACTGCTGATGTAATTTAGTTTTTTATCTGAATGTTTGATAAGTAGCTGGATGACTCTCTTCTTCTAGTTAAAAATCCATTAACCTCCCCCTCCAAAAAAAAACTATTGCTTTAAAATATCAGCTTTTTATACTGAAGACAAATACCAAAATATATTATCTTTGTCAAAGTGCTTTCATCTATCTCTGCTTAGGTCTCCTGAGTAGGAAAAGTTGCAGTGGCTGGAATAAAGAAAAAGAGGGAAAATGGCTAGGTCAGTCAACTCAACACATATTTATTGTGCACTGTCATACGTGAGGGCAAAACATGAAGACATCTGTCTCAGAAGGATACCTTGCCTTTCTGCATTTTAGTTCCTATAAAATGATAGAGTTGGACTAGTAACTTCAAAAGCACTGGTACAAATATTCCTTAACTTATTTTCCTCATACAGAAAACGCTTCCTGGGATTCACCATTTATGGCAGCACTTCGGCCTGAGCCATCAGAAAGAGAATCATTGTTTTGGGTTTTAGATTTTATGAAATAATATTGATTTGAGAGCTATGATATGATGTGCTGCTTTTTTTCTTTATAATTTTGCCTTGACAAGCCTGTTCTAATGCAAAATGCTTATTCTTCTGATGTGACGTTGTCCCAGTGTAACCATTGTTCTTTGGGGCCAAGTGTTGACTAGAAGGCCGTGGCCATTCTTAGTAACTAAATTATCCACTATAATCCACAGGAACAGTAAATCATTATCCTCTGCTAAAATAAAGATCATACTAACATTGGGCTATAACAAAGTTTGTAATGATACAGTTATGGATGTCATACAGGGAAAAACTTACTCCTGGGTATTAAGTGGTCAGCAGCATTTCCATGGAGTTTACTATTAGAAACATGTAGAATGAAAGGAAACTACCTGTGGCTCTCTTAATATTCAGCATATAAAAGTGTAGATATTTCTGTTGTTTGAGTATATCTTACCATGGGGATTTAACTTTGGCTGTTGATTCGATAGCAATGGTGGTGATTATGGTAAAGACAAATTTTACATTGATCAGTAAATTCAAATACTGAGATGGTCAAGGGAGAAATGTCTCCCTGTGGATAATGTGAAGCCTTTTTATTTACCAGATACCTTTTAGAAAATAAAACTTCCACAAATTAATTATTTATATCACTTAGTTCATACTCTATTGTAAAACATCCAGCTAAAAGCAGGAATAAGGCAAATATGTCTCAAAAATAAAATGATGCAGAGATTTATGTTGGCATCTTTGTAAGTGCTCCAGGGATTTTTACGTGCAAATCCCCAAATACCAAGACTTTAAGACCTTCCATTATCACCCTGCTTGCCATTCGGAAGTGCGCTCAGCACAAATGGTGCCACCAGGGAGACTTTTCCTAAGAGAGTTGTAAAGATTCTCTGAGGTTGTTTGCATTTCAAAAGAAATTCGCATAAATTATGAATCTTTTGTCTAACCTTATGTCACCCCCTTTTGTGTTCATTTGGGAATGATTTGTCCAGTCTTTTAGAAACTTTTAAGTTATCACTTTAACTAACTTCCAAGTCACTCTAGAATATTACATTTGGTTTTCCCTTATAAATAAATTTATATTTCAATTTGTTAAACCCAAGAAACTGGAAAGTTTCCACAAATTTAATTATTTATATCACTTGTGACCTATTCTATTCTATTTTGTTTTGAAGCATCAACATGGTATTATTAGAACTCTAAGAGAAAGAAATAAATTTGAAGAGACCTATAAACTGAAGGCAGGATTAGGCAGTCATTAATTAAGAGAAGACCAAAATAATAACTGAGAACTGGAATGCAAATGGCATTAGTTAACCTTAAAAGTCTAATAACAATTATTAAAATAAACAACGTTTCCATTATAATAAAATGCTTCGTGCTGGAAATTTATAGCTACTTCCTTTAGTTTAACTACCATGCATTCTAAAGGAAGGGGCACCTGCCCTGTCTCCTGTACTCCTGTCTATTAAAGAGGCAACCAAGTTAATTTACTGCCCAAGGACAGACTTTTTCATCTTAAAATGGTAGAAAACAAAACAGGAAAAGGTCAAGCTAGCGGTCATTTTACTAATGTTTCACTGTCTTCACTTTACAGCACTCCTAAATTCCGAAACGTCTTTGTCCCTGCCACATGGTCTCAACTCAAAAATTCAAAAGAAAGAAACAGATTTGAAGGACAAAAGAAATCTATTAAAATGTTTCAAAATAGCGATTAGAAGATGCATATTATCAAAGCAAAATTTAAGCTTATTTTTCTCCTGATTTTTTTCATTATTGCTCTAAATACAGTCCAGGGCAAATGAGATATATGCCCTCTTAATCTCCAACTTCTAGTAAAGACTTAGAAATTTAAGCCAAGGGAAATAAGTAATGGTTAGAAATGTAGAAGCTAGTGTAGAATTTGGAGTCCTTAACTCTTAGTTATTTCCCTCCAGTTCAGTTGAGTCTTTAAATCCCGGCTTCTAGTTTTTACTGTGAACATCCCTACCTCTAAGCATGAGATCAGAATATTGAATATGTCTTGTATATGTTTGTATTCATGGAATAAAATTCTATTTCTGGAGCAGAAAACACTTTGGTTTCCCCATTCCTCTCAATCAGCAATTCATACTTTCAGTTTTCTGCCTCACTTTAAAAAATTTACAGGTCATCACTGTGCACATTTATGAGATACAGCGTGAAATTGCAACACATGTAGATGGCATGTACTGATAAAATCCTACTAATTAACTTTTCTTCTCCTTCTCATTTCTCTTTGTTCAGCGTCTTTACATGTCTCTCTCCTAGTTCATCATAAATCATATGGTAGGTGAATGAGTGCTCTAGTCATATACTGCACTACAGAATGCTAAATTTATGTCTTCTGTCTACAACGGAAAGATGAATACATATTTTTTTCTTACATGTGAAAACTTAAAGTGTGGATCTGAATGTAGAGATAGGAAAGGGTAAGGGCAAGGAGTAGGTGGGAGTTAGACAACAAGTATTAAGCACGGGTACTGCCCCGCTTCTGACACACCTGAGCTCAGAGGCAGACTTGCTTCTGCTCTGAGGCTAGCACTGAGGGTGATGCGTATGTCTGAGTTAGGACCCTTCTTCCATGTGACCCCTCTTAAACACTTCTGAGGCCACCATTGGATCCACAGTAAAATGTTAACATTTCAGTCTAGTTAAATACAAACATTTAACTAGGTGATGAAATACAGCACTAAACCAATGTGTAGAGCTGCAATTTAAGGGAATGCTATGCAATAGTATGTGATAGCTAAATAAATACATGTCATTGTGTTCTCTCAAAGTAAATCTGATTTTCTGTGCATATATTTATCATAATGGGCACGCTGTACATAGAACCTGAATTATTATGCTCAAATAAAATTTCATACTAATGCCATAATTTCTAATTCAAACAGTTAAATTAAGGTTGCTACTGTTGCTATGAGGAATACTGTAGTCATTCTTAATTTTCAAAAGCCTGGGTGTGAGATTTTTATTGTGCTATATTATATTTATTATATAATTGAAGTGTAATAAGATTAGAAAAAAAAAAACTCTTCTGACTACAAATTCAGCTAAGAGAGAGTGATAGAGGGGAGAGAGATGCCGAACTGGAAAGATATCTGGAAAGAGTTCATGTTCTCGAGAATCAAAGAATGGATTTTAAGAACAGCAGAGATGAAGAGCAAAATATATTTATTGAGGAAAAGAAAGCTTCTGTATGAGAGAGGGACAGAAGGGAACCCAAGTGGGCTGCCCAGGAACTTGTCTTTTTGAAGGAATTTTGTAGAGCAAAACCACAAGGTAAGACAGATTCAAAGCGAGAAACATGGGAACTCGCTCGGTGGGCATGATTTGGGACAAAACTATGGTCCACCCAAAAGAGCACAAGTCTAATTGCTTAGGCAAGATTGATTAAATCAGGATCAAATGGGGAAGCGAGTCACAGAGCAAGTGGGACACATGCAGAACAGGGACATTTCCTGTAAGAGATTGGGTTAGTGACTCTTGCTGGCTTTTTTCAAGGTGATGCAGACCTATTTAGAATGTCAGTCCCTGCTGGCTATCCCCAGGGAGGTATGTGTCTGCATTTATTTAATCTTTTAGATTAAAAGTTTACAAGTCCAGTCCACGGGGGGAGGCATCCGTATGTCCCACAGTTCCGAGGCAGCTTGTCTTCCACACTGGCTCCTTTGAGGGCCCGGCCCTGTCTGACTGCCTATAATATTTCTGTGTAACTCAGCTACTTACAACAAGAGGCCAAAACTTTTACACAAGAATTTCATCACATGAGAATTTTATGTTTGAAAGAAACATTTTAAAAAGTGTTCTGTATTGATACCGATATAGTTCGTTTCTTTTCATAATTTTCACTAAAACTCTTGTTGTTTCATTAGTATTTCTAGTTCTTAAACTAAAAACACTAAAATGTTTGGCATACAAATAGTTATTAAAATTTCTCTACAGTAGTATATATCCTCTTTTATTTTGTTTCATTTTATTTTTAATATTTGCTTGCGATACATTAGAATTGAATTACTCTTGAGAACTATTACATACACATATAACATGTTGATCATTTTTACTCCACTACTTCCTGTCCTGTAAATAGTTTTTTTCTTTTTCTATTTTCCTGTACCCCAGACCAACCCTTTTGCTGGTAGCTTACTTGGTGGGATGACTGAAATTTTTTACATGCCACCTGTGATTTCATGGTTTAGGTGCCATTGAAACAGTGGTTCCTGAAGTTGATGATTTACAGTTACCATCAAAATATGGAAGTACTTGAATAAACATTCGAGTCCCACGCCTAGTTCCTCTTGCCTACATTTTATAGTGAGAACTCTCATTATACTCTTTTCCATTTTAATTTTTATTGGTGTAGGATTGCAGCGCATAGTGACGACAGTCGTGGTGGGGAGCTCCTACATGTCCATGGTGCATGCTCCCGCTCTGTATGTCCCCCATGTCCCCACCCTCCTCGTCCTCAGTCCTCTCTCCATCTCCTGCCATTTGCAAAAGATCTGCCCTCCAGTCATAATGGAACGCATTTTCAGAGATTGTTTGGACTTTTATGAGTTTTATTTTCTCATCTACTCTTTACTTTATAGTAATTTTATATTGCATGATTGCACCACACAAGATTCTCAGAGCAGTCAAATCACGTAGACAGGAAGGAGAACCGAGGGTTTCAGGGTCCAGGAAGGGAGAAGAATGAGATTTATTGTTTAAGAAATCACAAGATTAAAGCACCTGCAGATTAAAGCACCTGCAAGTAGGGGCAGGGGCTGGGGTTCCACCCCAGGGCCTGCTGTGCTGGCTGCACCCCCGGGGCGCACTGAGAAGGCAATTGAGACTGGGCGTGGTGGTGCGCAGCTCTTGGGCGGTTGTAAACAGGTGGATCACTATGAGTCAATCTTAAGGGAGACCCTGAATACCCTATAGACCCTTCCCTAAAACACAAAAAAAGTCACAAGTTATAATTTTGGACAATGAAATATATTCTGGTAATGGACAGTAGTGATAGTTGTACAACAATGTGGAAGTATTTAGTACCACTGAAATGTATACTTAAATTGCTTTAAATGATAATTTTGTCATATTTTCACAGCATTGTTAAAATATATTTTTACACTGTTCATTATTAAATATTTTAAGTACTAGAAAGCATAAAGAAAAGAGTAAGACCTATACCTCACCGATAAAGAAATAAGTATTCTTTTATCCTGTAGCCACTTTTCTCAACATATTACTTTATAACTGCCAGCCTATTTACTACTTTATTTTGTATGTTGCTTTTTTCCATTATCTATTAAAAGAAGTCTTTCTTTTTTAGTATTTTTATTTTAATTTTATTTATTTATTGTCTTAATGCATTTTGTGTAGGGTTTCACTATGCAGCTTAGACTCATAGTGATCCTACTGTTTTCAACCTCCCCAGAGCTGGGATTAGAGGCTTGTGCCACCATACCTGGACTCCTTTGCTGGCTCAGCACACCCAGGGGCAGGGCCAGCGTGGAATGTGGTGCTGAGGATCAAACCCGAGTCCCTGCTCTTGCCTAAACAGGAGCTTAGTCCACTGAGCTATCTTGCTGGCCCTCAGCTTTCTTATGCTATTGGACTCAAGAACAGCATTTTCCACAATTTGTGATATTACATACTGTTACATTTCACACATTATTTGGACATTTATGTTAATTCCAGGTTTATTCATTGCTTATTTATACCAGAAATAATGAATAATCCTAATGATGTGAATATGTTATTCCATGAGCCATTGAGCAAATTTTAATTGCTTTACTAGGATTTAAGTATTTGCTTCAAGAGACTGACTTAATAACTCAAATTATATTTGCACTGCAAATAATATTTCTGAAAAAAATGAAAAACATTTATGCTCTCATTAACAGTATTTTTCACTACTGCTTTTAAATATACAAATATTCTCCCCACCTATATATTTGATAATTTATTTACTGCTCAGTTTTTCCTCTCTGATTTGTGGCTTCAGTTTTATATTTAACCATAAAATCAAGATGTGTCTTCCATTTTAGTATATGGTGAGGTGATTGTGTGCATTACTCTCCCCAAGAATCTACTGAGTTTTAATTTGTCAAGTAGCTCTTCCTGTTCTTAGTATTTAAAAATAACGGAATCCCTTCAGTAAGGCCCAATTCTTCAAATCATGTTAGAATTCATAATCACTCCCAGTAGTGGGTGATGGCAAAGCATGTTCCTTATTACCGCTCCCTGGAAGTTTATGGGGACATTCACAGCCAAAGCATGAAGTCTCTATCTCTTCTATTGCCTACACCAAGTCAATCAGCTTGACATGGCAGAGCTGAGGTTCAAACACTAATCTATCTCAATCCAGAATCTAAAGTTTTAAACTCACGAAGCTATGGAGATCTATCATTTTATGGAAACCAACTATTCTCGTTATACTTCTCTTTCTAGGTATTCCACAGGAACAAATGGTTTCCGATTTCTAAATGTTGAATACTTGCAGATGAAAGGGTCACTTTCAGTGCATTTAAAGTGAAAGTGATAAAATTCTAGGAAGTTAGAATCTGTTGGTTTAGGAATTCCTGGCTCTAGTGCTACTTTCTCCTTGGAAAGTTTTCCTTTTATCCTTTCATCATCGCTTCCTCTTCCTATTCCCCGAAAGCCTCATCTAATGATAAAGAATCTGTGGATGTCTTATGTCACAGAGAACTATCCCTCCTTTTTAATGCTTATTTTGGAAAGATTTCTTTATTGACCTAACCAATTGGAGAAAAGATGAGGCTGGGTCCGAGACAGGCAAGGCTGCTGTTTCCTGGTTCCTTGGTCTGTGAAATCAACCCTGACAACACAACAGTGAGGTGTAGACTGTGTGGCCTTATTACCCTTATACCCTATTACTCTACAGTGCTAAAAAATCTCTGTATTTAGTCTATACATATTAACAGTAAGATCTATTGAAAATATTTTTAAAGTGCCAAAATAATTTTCTTTATCATAGAAACCATGTACAAGTCAGTTTTCTTAAATGAAGGCAATATTGTATTGCATATTTTACAATAATATATTGCATAATATATGTTGCTTTTCGGTATTTTCTTTATAGAAATAAAAAAATGCAAAAGGGTTGAAGATCCAACCTGTGCCTATATAAGTTTGAATTACTAGTTGTAGGAAAGCTCAACAAAAAATGAGAACATCACCTGCAAAGTGATGTGACGCTCATCTGTACAGTAACAAGATATAACAAGGATATAAATGCAGTGAGAACCTTCATGAGCTAGTGTTTCTGCATGAAAGTCTCAGTTTTCTTTGTTGTTACTTTTGTATTTTAGGGAAGGGCCTACAGAGTGTTCAGGGTCTCACTACTAGATTGGACTTGTAGTGATCCGCCTGTTTACAGCCTCCCAAGAGCTGGGATTACAGGCCCACACCACCACACCCGTCTCAATTGCTGTCTCAGTGCACCCCGGGGGGTGGGGCTGCACGGCAGGCCCAGGGATGGAACCCCAGGCCCCTATACCTGGTTGCAGGTGCTTTCATCCACTGAGCTAGTTGGCTGGCCCTAAAGTCTCAGTTTTCATTTGGTCTTTTGTTAAGTAATGGCTCCTACAGGATGCCTAAAACGTATGTCTGTAGAGTCGGGATGAACTAAGAGGCAGTCCTGATTTTCTCAGCTTGTTTTGGTTAAAGCAACTCTCCTGTATTTTTCTTGAACTGATTCTCTACAATGATTCCAAAGGAAAAACCAGTTTCAATTGGCTGCAGATACACTTCAATTTCTTGGATCCTAAAAACCATCGGATGCTGTCTCTGGTGAGGTCAAATAATCTCTTCATAAACCACTGTTACTTTCTCCGTCTATTTCTTCCTTTCTCAGTAGAGGGTTTTTTTTTTTTGTTGTTGTTGTTGTTCTGCTTGCTTTGTTGTAAACTCATTTCCTTTGCATTTGAAAGATGAGAAGTCATAGGGACAGTGGATTACTTTTCCACTTAACGCGCTGGGAAATTAGATGCCAATCCCAAGGCAACATTCTCACATTCTAACAGTCCTCTTCTGTTTGGTTTTTTTTTGTTTTTTTTTTTTTTTCCAAAAATTATATTTTTATTTTAGTATAAATTCCTAGAAAAAATCAACAAGTGATAAGAACAAGTGTGATGATTACTGTGTCATGTATACAAGTTATGATACAGTCTGACAACTCATGATGCCCAGAGGTTCAAAGGTAGGTGAGAACTGAAATGATACATGTAGATTTCACCTGACAACAATTTTCGTGCTACTATAACACATAAATTTTATTTCACAAAGAAGTATAATTCGAGATGTATGTTTCCTACTTTCATGCCATGTGGGTCTAAGTTATGCTCTGAAAAAACTGCCCTCCTGCAAAAGAAATGATCTGAACACTTATAGAGGTACCATGTAAGAGAGCAGACTTGGGATTAGGGGATGGGTAGAGCCCACTTCCACTCTAAGGTGCCTGATGGTGTGGCCCTGGGATTGTCCTGCTCTATGAAGCTGTTTCCTCATGTGTAGAATGGGGATGAGGGTGCTATTGTAGAGCTAGTGAAAGGATTAAAAATTAGATTAGATTAAATGAGATGAAAATGTTTTTGTAGAATAAAAGGTTTAAATTTGGCACTTTTTTATTTATTTGTTTATTTTTTTGGTGGAACCGGAGATTGAACTTAGGCCCTTGCTCTTGCCAGGGAAGTGCTTACTCTACTAAGCCATTTCCCTGGCCCCAGATTTGACACTTTTGTGCCAGTATGGGTTTATGCCTGTATTCAGCCCACTATAACACCAGGACTTCGGAAGAGGAAATGAAGGATCCGAAACACTGAAAGTTGTATAGTACAAAACATTTTATCACATGGATAATTAGAGGGGGACAAAGCTCATGATACATAGATCTGTCTTTGCAGTGTACTGATATGTTGAGCTAATATAGACAAGTTGCCAACACATGAGGTTTCAGTTTCCTATTGTATTCGTGTCATAGATGGTCCTGAAGCTTTCAAATTGTGGGCCATGGGCTGGAACAGGCAGCGGTGATGGAGAAATCTTACAGGCTCAGGTTAGATAGCTCCTCTTCAAGTCTTATCGGACATATTTTTAAAGCATTTATACATATGGGGTTTCTTATAAGAAATAAGTTGGGGCCGGGGAGATGGCTCAGTGGAAAAAGCACTTCCTGGCAAGCACAAGGGCCTGAATTCAAACCCCAGTTCCAC
>NW_004524682.1:2440111-2447865 GCF_000260255.1 Octodon degus
CTTCATAATAATGGTCCTATAATGTTTAGTCCCTTCCAACTCTAAAAGGCATTGATTTTTATGATTCCACCCAATATCAATATTGTTAAATGTCATGCAGGAATATAATTTGCATAGAACTGCTTTAATTGTGGAGAGTTATAGGTTAAATACTTCTTGACATCAGTGACCTTTTGGTAAACTTTCCAAAGAGACAGAGTAAAAATGTTCCCTTACAACATCAAAATAAGGGAAAAGGGAATCACTAATACTATCCTACATTTCTTTGTCTCCCATAAGTCCTGTACACGGACACAATGGCCCTTTTATTACAAATTGCTCACACTATTTAGAAGTGACACCACTAATAATAACCCCTAAATGATATTAATCATGTTTAAAGAAAAGAGAGTTCGCTTTAGTAAAACATTAGCTAACTCTTGTTAAATTGATTTTGGCCTTCTTGGTTAATTGATTTTAAACACCATTTCCTCAGAGCTTTTGTGATGAGCTACTCTGGAGGGAAATGACAAGATTTCTCCTGAAACCTTGGCTAGAATTCATACTTCCTTTTTATCTTAAATGAATGCTTTCTTTTTTCAGAAAACTTTTAAAAAGTTGAGCAATTATTATTTAGGAACAATGCATGTAGAAAGCAAATATATATTTTTAAAGATAAGTACACTGGAATTTATTATGGAGCTATGATAATCTACAATGTTTAAATAACAGAAACAGGACAAATAATAAAAAGATAATTCATCAAGTGAAAGGCTTATCATTGAACAAAAATCTAGGAAAGCAAGAATGCAAATACTGAATAAAAATCTGCTTGTTCATTTGTTCTAGCTTCTTTTCTCTCCTCTTAAAGGACCAACGACCTCCATCAACTAGCAACTCTTTTGCTTGTCTCTGATAATAGAGCAAAACTTAGGTGGTCTGTTGCCTACTCCGAGTCCCCAGCTGTCCTGATTGTTCGCTTTCTTAACAAAAATAGGTCTTTTGCGAAATATCTCCTGGCCTATTAGTTCAAGAGACAGTGCTACAGTGTAGACAGAAAAGCAAGAGACTGGTGTTGAGAGCTTCCCATGCAGTGGCCTGCACAGGGAGATTCTCATCTTAGAAAATGAGTGTGAAAGCTGCCCTGTTCCATGCTCTGTCTTCTCCCACCATTATGCACCTCAGCCAGCCCCTATTCAAGTGCAGCTCCAGCTGGGGAGGAGGTGAATTCCATTGTCTGCAAGTGTGAACTTAATCACAGTTTTACTGGGGGTTTCCAGTGAACAAATTAACCAAGTTGCTTGGGAAAGAGGAATGTGAAATGGACCCGGAATCCATTAGGTGGTAGTGTGGAGAATGTAAAATAAGAGACAGGGCCAATTTAGCAGTCATTAAAAAAGTTTAGTGCATTAAAAGTTTAAAGGCTGTCAGACTAAATGCTTATAACCTGTACACTTCAGGCTTAAAAGTAAAGAAAAGGAGATTTCACATAACTTTAGTTACCCTCAGAGTATTTGGGCAGAGCTCCTTAAAAGGAATTGGACCATGGAGAAACTAATGTTTATCAAGATACCAAATCTAGGGAACTGATACTACAAAATGTTCCAGGTTATTGGACATACATTAAAAAGCTAACATTTAAAAACACAATTCCTACCCATACCTCCTCAGTCTTAACAGTAAGGTGCGCTTATGCTGCAAGGAAATAGTTGAGGCATCAGTAATAGTTTCCTGTAAGGTACAATGTTGCCTCAAAGGAAGGAAGCCAGATGTGCATTGTATAATCGATTGCCCCCATAGTGTTCATTGCCTTCAATTCCCAGTCAGCACCCAAAAGGCATGAAAGTTGGGGCCAAATAGCCTATTACAAATTTAAGTATTATTTTATAGACACAAAACATATATACCTAAATACATGAGGTAAAAATAAATTTACATAAAAGATACATTTTTGCTTAGCTTCCATACAAAAGGCTTGAGACCACATTCTGTTCTGCACTTCACTCCAGAAATCATACTTCTCCAATTATAAAACCCAGTCAACGGGAAATATAATTTAGTTAATAGAAATGACCTCCACTGCCAATCTCTCAGCAACACATCTATCTTATAAATTAAGGTACACCTATAATGTAATTTATTTTATCATTATTTTTCTACTTTCATTTAAAAACATCTCAATTCTTATTAGATTAAGAACGTGATGCTTAGTGATTACAAATTATACTAAGACACTAATATTGACTAATGCTTAAAGATAAAAGGATTTTAGAGAAATAATTTTCTCAATAAAAACCATCTGCGTCAACTCTCTTTTCTAATTCTTACTATAGCAGCCACCATCAAAGTAGAAATACATCCTCACAGAAAACGATGCCATTAAAGAAGCTACAATCAATAGTGAAATGCAGTGAGTCGAAATGCAAAAGTTGCATTAACAAGCGTGTGTCTTTTTACAGCAAGACCGAACTCAAGTTGGGTTTAGGAAGGTGCTGAAAGAGTAACCACCATAGCTCTGCTTGATCTGGATTGGTTAAAATAAATCTTACCAGTCTAACTTATAGCCATTTGAATTTAGTTCTTTGCACCAGGGTCGGATAGCTAAGAGTTTTTAAATCTATCGAGTGATTCTGACAATCAGAAAAATTTTGCAATCAGTGATTTACAAGATTCCATTAGGTAAATTTTAACCATGAAAGCTTCTTGCCTAGTGTTATCTTATCTGTTATCTACGTATGTGACACAAATTTCTGTTGTTAAGTTATTATTCAGTCTACAGTCAAGCATGCATACTATTTCTAGGAGCCAACATTTAGGACAATTTTATTTAAATTGGTCTTATGGTGTCATAGAAATTTGACTTCTGTAGTTCGTTAGCATGAACATTTTTTCTTGGAGGAGCTAATCTTGATGCTGGTCATTTCCTGAAGCTTTACTGTACTAGAACGCCAAGGAGACTGATGACCTGAGTGACAAACGTGCACACAGCTGTTGTTTGGTGTTCCATCCTCTAAAGTCATACATCTCAGAATAGCTGACAGGTAATTCTAGCGTGTGTAGAATCAAATCCAGAAGTACAGAAAAGCACAGTACAAGCTATACATATTCCTCAAGTATGAAACTTATTTATATCTTATTTACTTATAGAACAATGAACACAGATATGGAGTCAAATATTTTACATATGCAGTACCCTTTATGTAGTCATGTATTTATATACACATTCATTTTTTGGAAATTGGAAAAATGCATTTCAAAACATTCTAAGTAGTTGATAGTTAAATGCTCAGTTCTTTTGTTTTTGTACAAGGTCCCCTAAATGGTGAATCAAATAGTTTTAAAATTCGAGTTAAAAATCTTTTGTATGAAATGTCAAAAGTAAGGGCTGGCCAAATAGTTCAGCAGATCCCAAGTGCTTGCAAGCAAGCACAGGGGCCAGGGGATTCAATCTCTGGGCCTGCAGTGCTGGTCCCACCTGCATGGCATGCTGAGACAGGAATTGAGACTGGGTGTAGTGGTGTGAGCCTGTAGTCCCAGCCCTTGGGAGGCTGGAAACAGGAGAATCACTATGAGTCCCATCTTTGTAGTGCAACCCTGAAGACCCTGTAGACCCTGTCCTAAATTTAAAAAAATTAAAAAAAAAATACTATAATGGATTCATTTAAATATTTTCTTTGAATATTTAGATATTTAAATATATATGTAGATGTTAGTTAATCATTATTTTTCCCATCTGTTTTTCTAAGGATGATACTAAGACATATTCTTTATTTACATAGAGTATATGGAGTAACTGTAAAAGGATTTAAATAATGGATGACAGGAAATGGTGTCTGCAACAAAATGATGAGATAAGATTATTGATAGCAATGCTGGCATCCTATTGATTGGTTGTTTTTGAAAACATGGCATATCAGTCTGTATTTTTTAGTTTTCAAGTAAATCATCTATTAGACAGAGAGCAGAATCTACAAAACTACCATTTGAACAACAAAGTGACCCACGTTGTATACACTAAATTATAAAATCAATTTAAAACCTCTTAAAAAAAAAACCTCTCAAAATAAGTAAGACAGAATTCAATCCCTGCCCTTGTTGGCCCCGCCCCCAGGGCATGCCAAGACAGCGATTGAGACTGGGCGTGGTGGTACACGCCTGTAATCTCAGCTCTTGGGAGGCTAGAAACAGGCAGATCACTAAGAGTCCAATCTAGTAGTGAGACCCTGAACACCCTGTAGACCCTTCCCTAAATACAGGAAAAAAAAAAAAAAAAGAAAGAAAAAAGAATAAAATAGAAACGTCAAAAGTAATTTCAAAAGAAATGTCAAAGTTCTAGTGGGACACAAATGAAAAATTTTTATTGATTTTTGTTAAAGGCAAACTAAATAAAGGAGCCATTTACAGAAGTTTATGCAAGGTTTGCAGGGCTTGACCCAAGGAGCTATGCCGACCATCCCAAGGGCTGAGTAAGACAGCTGCAGAGAAAGGCCGATCTGGGAAGACAGCCTTCTGCAGCAACATGACCACAGCCCATGTGGGTCACTCTAATGGTAAGAATTATCTGGCAAAAGCCCTGAAGTAGGCTGCCCTAGAATCACTTATAAGTCCTCTCACTAGCGGTACTTCAACAGAAGCCAGGCTGCCAAAGTTATCTGACTGGATCAGTTTCTCAGATGGATTTTGAGAAGCAAGAAGGAGCTAGGTAGCAGAAGAAACAAGTCTTTCTAGCATTCCTCTACACCTGTTTCTATTGGCATGTAAAAGAGACATTCATTCATTTTAGTAATATTTACCCAGTGCCTATTTTGTGCAAAATACATACCAAATCTTAAAGATATAATAACAAAACATGTATGTTTACATTATAGCACTTACACTTTGTGCATAGAGAAAGAAAAGGAAAGAAGAGGAGAGGGAGAGGAAAGGAGGGAAGAGGGGGAAGAGGAGAGGGGAGGGGAGGTGAAGGAGGAATGAAAAGGGAGTGGAGGGAAAGAGAAATGAATTTGGGTGCTGTAGATCTTATAATAAAAAGAGGAGGGAGAACAAGGAGCATGGATTTTTGCTACTGTTTGGTTAAGAATTCAAGAGAAATCTGTAAGAAATGGAACAGGAAGACAGCAAGCCATGGGGCAATCTGAAGAAGAGCCTCTGGGGAAGAAGGAAAGGCAGTGTAAGGGCTCGGAGCCTGCACAGCACTGATGTTTCAAGGAGATAAACAAAGTGCTGACAAGAAAATGGCAAAGCTGGGTTCCTGGAAGTTGAGAGTGGAATGGCAAGATCATTTTGTTCACATGAAGAATTGTCATTGTAAAGAAATGGCCCATTCATTGTGAAGCAGAAACTGCTTTGCAGAGTGTTAAGCAGAGAGAGCTGGAATCTAATTTTCTAAGAAAAAGAAGAAAATTGTAGTCCAGTGTGATGGCTTTACATAATGTAAGTTACTTTACTTGGGAGGCAAAGATGGGAATATCATGGGTTTCAGGAAATCTTTGTTAATTTAACAAGACACTAACAACAACAAACAACAAAAACACCCCCAGTGAGAGGCACAGTGTTAAATTCCACCAAACCAACAAACTACAACAAAACAAAACAACAAAAAAAATAATACTATGGCTCCTCTTCCCTGCAGAGTGGAGATGGAAGGAGCTCAGAAAATAATTTTAATAACCAGGAAGATTGAGTATGGTGGCTCATGCCTGTAACCTCAGTTCTCGGGAGACTGAAAACAGGAGAATCAGTATGAATCCGATCTGCGTAGCTTGACCCTGTAGTCCCTGTACTAAAATACATAAAATAATAATCAAGAAAAACATTCATGGAAGTAGGTGGAATCAATACCAGAGGTGGGTGAAAAATCATGTTCAGCAGGTGTGTTACCATTATTATTTGTGTATTTCAATTTTGCAGAAACCAAACTAATATGAATTTTGAATGGTCAAATCCTCCTCTTTTTGAAATTAACCAAGTTCATAAAAACAATACAAAATCTAAAACCAGACCCTTTGGGTAAGATTTCTTACTGTACGTGCAACAACAGTTTATGACAATTAGTTAATTGAGTTCTAAAGATGGACAAACTAAGCATAAAAGCTGAATGTATCTATATAGCAAGATCTTACTTGTGTAAACTTATTTTTAATAGTATATTACTTGGTAAAAATGCCTGAAATTTTAGAATAAGTCCTTGCATATAATGTCTTTATCTTTCTGTTCTGTTAAATAAATAGTATAAAAATTATAAAGACAAGTTTTAAACAATTGTTATTGATATCATATAATATTGAAGTATTGTTTCTAAAATAAGTTGGCATAGCAAATCCAGTTTACATAGATAAGAAACTAGAAGAGCAAAGAATATAAATGACATTGCATTAAGGTTTTTACTTTTAAAATATGGTTTAAAATTGGATTTGATTTATAGTATAAGGAAATTTAAATATGTTAATCTGAGTAACAGTGATTTAGTCATAAGAGGTCAAATCAAAGTTTCGAATAATTTTCCCAATATTTAAGTACCTTATTGATACAATGATTCAGTATAGACTGAATTCTCAGTCTATACTTTAACATTAATTCTGGTAATAACTATCAGCATTTATTATTATTTCTAAATTTTAAAGAAATCACTGGTCTGGGTTCTTTAAGAGATTAACCCATTTCTTCCCTGAAGCAGATCTTAATTCATCATCGTTGGCCAGGTGAAGACAGCAACTACACAGAAAGCAGGCTCCAGTGCCTGAAACAGTTGATTTTTATCATAATGCATGAACCATAGCTTTCTAATTCATTACTTTTTGAAAATAAGAAATACAAAATTCTAAATTGATTTTTTATCACTCAACAGATATTTATTGGTTCCTGCCTCTGTCCTACAAAATTAAAAATGTATGAATTTTTTAAAAAATCCCAAGAAGGAAAGAAAAACATTTATGGTTTTAGAAACCTTCCTCATTTGCAATACTAAATGTTCTGTTTAGTGTTTATTCTACATTTTCCTCCCAGAAGACTATATGTAAACCTGCCCCACACCTCTACTGTTCATGTCTCCACAGATGTTTTTCTTTATTTCTAACCTAAATCTACAGATCTGTGTTTACAGACACCCCTGTGCTATGTATGATGTGTTTGCTTTTCAGATACAAAGTGGCTAATGTTTTAGTTCAGTGTGTTCTTTCTCTATTTCTCATGTGACTCAGCAGTAGGATCCCTCTTCTCAAAAATCACAGGGCCAATAAACTTGGAGTTAACATTGACTTTGAATATGCAAGTTTAAAAGGTATTACAGTAAAAGACACATTGCCTTTAATTCCCCTCAAAATAATACTCCTGGCTTGGAACTTATCCAAACATACTCATCTTGCCACCTTCTGAAGCAGTTCTAGAAGTTCTCTTTGGTGAATGTCTTTGTGACATGTGATCAAAAAATACAGCTAACAAGGCTCGCCAGATAGCTCAAGGGACTAAAGCATGTGCTTAGGCAAAGCGCAGTGGCTGGGCTTTCATCCCAGGCGTGCTGTGTCTGCCCCACCCCAGGGCATGCTGAGAAGGAGATTGAGACTGGAGGAGGTGGCACACGCCTCTAATCCCAGCGCGTGGGAGGCTGAAAACAGGAGAATCACTAAGAGTCTGATCTACATAGTGAGACCCTGTAGATTCTGTACTAAATACAAAAAAGAAGAAAAAGAAGAAGAAGAAGAAGAAGAAGAAGAAGAAGAAGAAGAAGAAGAAGAAGAAGAAGAAGAAGAAGAAGAAGAAGAAGAAGAAGAAGAAGA
>NW_004524682.1:2447965-2458269 GCF_000260255.1 Octodon degus
AGGAGGAGGAGGAGGAGGAGGAGGAGGAGGAGGAGGAAGGAGAAGAAGAAGAAAAAAGCTAACACTGCTGTCAGCGTCATCCCATGGAAAGGCAAGCTCCTGAAAACATCCCACTGTGTCCTCATCCACCTTATGCAATGGATCGGGCACAGTGCTGCGTCTGATTCTTCAGTGAAGTACAAATGACCATAAAAGGTTCATATTTTTAATCGATTCGTGATATCAAGGCAGTTAAGACAGTGAAGGTGTGTATTCTTGTTTTCCTTTTTTAAAAAAAAATTTCATCTATCTGTAAGTGGTTACAAATTTTATAAATCTTACTACATTTCCCTGTAATTCTCTGAATTTATGTTATGCGAGTAATCACACATGGATGATCTAAAGGATTTAATTTAGACATAGTAAAATTTTATAAATAAACTCTTGTTCTCTAAAGATACTTCTTTCTCCAATAATTCTAGTTGTTTTTTTTTTAATTTTTAGTAAGGCTCTACAGGGTCTCACTATGTAGAACAGATGCGTAGTGATCCACCTGTTTTCAGCCTCCCAAGTGCTGGAATTACAGGCATCTGCCACCAAGCCCAGTCTCAATAGCCTTCTCAGCTTGTCCCAAGGGCAGGTAGGCACTGCACACTGGGGATCAAACCCCTGCCACTGTGTCTGCCTAAGCAAGCATTTTAATCTGCTGCTCAATTTGGCTGGCCTTATCCCAGTAATTTTGTGTGCTCATTGATTTTTGTAGCATGGATTACCTACAGACAAAACTTAATTTAATTCAGAATGAAGTTTGTTATAGACTACAATTTCAAGAAATCAAACTTTCCTATCCACCCTCACCAGGATGAAGAAACTTTATAGAAATAGTCCTTTTTTAATTTGTGTATTTGGTACAGGGTCTCACTATATAGATTGGATTCGTGGTGATCCTCCTGTTTTCAGCCTCCCCAGCGCTGGGATTACAGGCATGCACCACCATCCCCAGACTCCGTTGCCAGCTCAGCTTGCCCTCGGGGCAGTCCCTGCGCTTGCCAAAGCCAGTTCCACTTTCTCGATGGCCCTAGAGGAACAGCCTTAATATGATGACGCTATACTTTCAGTATAAGGTGCTTAAAGGATCAGAAGTTCTAGCTTTATGATTGTATCTTAAGTTTATAATGGGAAGTAATAAGGAGTGATGTGACAAATTTTTACATAAGTAATTGTAGTAGGAACTACATGACTGAATAATAATGTATATCAGATTGAGTTAAATCATACAGTGTTGAAATCTATTTAAAAGTGTTTTGATTGACCCCTTGACTAGTAAACATTAACATTCTTATATAATTGACCAAGCCTTTTGGAACTTAATTTTAGTACTCATTACAATTGTACAGATTTTAAATATATGCATATACTCAGGCTTCCTTCTTCAAGTAGATTGTATAGAATTGCATCTCACAGTTATTTTCCAAGGTGCACGCACATGCGTACCTGAAGATTCTTTGTTGTAGAGAAATTAGATCAACCCTACAATTAAGAGGTTCACAAATAATTAATTATGACATATTGTGTATAATATATATGCAGCTACTTTAAAAAGTTGATTTATAGGTGGTACCATAAAAAATATTTTGAGGATACAAAATTCCTTTAAGAAAAGTTACATCCTAAAAAAAAATAAATAAAAAATAATAAAAAAAATAAAATAAAATAAAAAAAAAAGAAAAGTTATATCCTAGCGTACCATTTATGGTAAAATCTCACTGAAAAATTCAAATCACGGAAGTGAATACAGGACGCATGCATGGGCGTGTGCCTCAGTGTGCAGAAGACAGAAGGGAAGTCGCTCACAGCATAGCCCAAGGCCGCACTGTGCGAGAAATGGGGCCGGAATAATGACCAGTACTAGGAGGAAAACTCATACTTTCGGTATTCTGTGCAATAAATATTTGAGGTAAAAAAAACCTTACAAGTGTATAATTAAAGTAAAATGAAAAATGAATTTTACTGAATTTATATGAACTCATACTTCCTTTTATCTAAATTATTTAGATATCTGCATGTTCCATAATGCAGTTAAATACATACACATCATACTTGTAGCTACAAAATTACACCTTGCAACAAAGCACATGAGTCAGAGCATTTCATTGTCCCAGGTTTTCTGAGTTGGATGCAGTCCTTTCCCATTTGTATTCGCCTGGCTGTCCCAGGCACCTGGAACCTCCATCTCCAGTTTTACATAGTGATTACAGAAAGTGGGAACTTGAATCAGTTCATACATACTTTGCATGTGGCTGTCTGTAGGCCTTTGATAGATTTAAAATTCCATGTGGTCCTTTACATAGTCTCCACACAATTCCTTCATGATTATTAGCCGTGGCCTGTAATCTTTCTCAACATTTAGAAAACTAATTTAGGGGGCTGACCAGATAGCTCACCAGATTAAAGTGCCTGTTTAGGCAGATGCAGGGACCAGGGTTCAATCCCCGGCATGCTGTGTTGGCCCTGCCCCTGGAGTACACAATTGAGACTGGGCATGGTGGTGTGCATCTATAATCACACTTGGGTGGCTGAAAACAGGAGGATCACTACAAGTCCAATTTGTTTAGTGAGACCCTGTAGATCCTTACTAAGTATTTAATAAAAGTAACAGCGCATTCATTAACCACACTTCCTGATCCACTTAACTATAATAAATAGGCTTTTGTAATATTAATAATTTTTACTCATGCCTTATCTTAGTTTTATGATACTACTTTAAACTTCTTAGATTTCTTTTATAATTTTATGCTCTTGTCCTTTGAATTTATACTTCTAAACTAATTTCTTGAAATTCCATTTTCCCACTGAGGACAATGATAGTAAATATTTCAAAGATGCTTTATCACTTTTTAAGTACCTTTCTAGATATTATTACATGCAACATTTTTTGCCAATCATATCAAATAACTTTTTTATGTGATTTACAAAGATGAAATTGAAACTCAGAGAAATAGACACTTATACCTAATTACTATATTAAAAGATAACAGATTATTTTCATCTAAATCATCTGTTTTTCCTCTTATTATTTTCATAGCAACCTTTCTTTCTTTTTTGGTACTGGGAATCAAACTCAAGACCTTGCACTTGGCTGGCAGGCACTATGCCGCTGAGTTATATCTCCAGCCCCTCACAGACACTTTCTTTTTTGTTTGTTTGTGTTCCTTAATTTTTTTAAGACAATACAAATTAGGATTAAAACAAAAAATTACAAGTGATACAGATTTTCACTTAACAAAGTAATATGAATTTCAAAGTATTTGTTGTCATTTATAGTGTTTTCTTCCAACCAGTTATTCATATTACCAGATCAGATATATGCATGTAAAATTGGAAGAAGAAAGAGAAAAAAAAAAAGAAATTTATAAGAAATTAAGAAGACAAAAAGGAGAAATCATTGAAAAAAGAAGACAAAACAAATTCAAGCATTAACTGCTTCTTTCCATAGACCAACAGATATGCACAGTACAATTGTCCAAAACACCTTGCTTACCTACATAGATGAATTTCTTTCCCCCACTCCCTCTCCTGTCATTCTCAACTCAATGTCACATTTTGAATAAGTTCATTCCTTTTACCAATGGGTATGGTAGCCTGCAGATTCCATTTTTCTCTTTCAACAAACTGGAAAAAAATTTTAGCCAACAGTCCCTCAGACAAAGGCCTTCTATCTAGAACATACAAAGAATGAAAAAAAGGCCTCCCTAATTCAAAGACCCAATCCAAAAATGGGCATCTGAGATGAATATACACTTCTTAGAGGAAGAAATTCAAATGGCAAGTAAACATATGAAAAAATGTTCAAATCATTGGTCATTTGAGAGATGCAAATTAAAACAACACTGAGATTCTATCTGACCCCAGAATAAATGGCTAATATCAAGAAATCAGACAATAACAAATGCTAGAGAGGCTGTGGGAGATAAAGAAATCCTTCTGCATTGTTGGTGGACATGCAGCCTCGTACAACCACTATGGAAATCAGTGCAGAGTTTCTTTACAAACGAGGATTGGAGATCCCATTCATGCCAGCTATGCCTGATATTTTCTAAAATAACTTTTAAATTCTTTATTCCCTATAGAGTTTCTTTTTCTTCCTTACATTTCCTTTAGTTTGCCCCAAGCTATGACACACATCAAGACTTTTCAAGACTACTTTTTAACTATGTAAGTTTTATACCTCCTCACCCACATACATCATCCGGCTGGGCAGTAGCTAATCGGTAGAGTACACGTTTAGCATTCATGAAGTCCTGGGATCATTTAATTCCCAGTGGCAATGAATCAATCAGTAGCCAGTCAGGTCAAGAACTCTGCTTTCCCCATTTGGCCAGTGTAAACAGAGTATGTATCTACTACCTGTGATTTCAATCAAAAGAATCTGAGAACAGTTTATACAGAATTATATGTATTACCCAAGTAAGGCTTTCTTTTTCTTTTCTCTTTCTTTCTTTCTTTCTTTCTTTCTTTCTTTCTTTCTTTCTTTCTTTCTTTCTTTCTTCTTTCTTTCTTTCTTTCTTTCTTTCTTTCTTCTTCCTTTTTTTCTAATTTTGGGATTTTAGGGAAGGGTCTACAGGGTGTTCAAGGTCTCACTACTAGATCAGACTCAAAGTGATCCACATGTTTATAGCCTCCCATAGAGCTGGGATCACAGGCACGTGGCACCATGCCCAGTCCCTCTATTTTCTTTTTATATGACATTGTAGGTTATTATTTAAGTTTTCTTAGAAAGCACAAGAGTATTAAAAACCAGAAAGCCATTAAGTTCTTTGAGACAAAGACAGAATATTTGAAGACCACGTCACATTCTTCAAACATTTTGGACACGGTTCTGATTATGAAAGAAATAACTACAATCTTTGTTATGACACAATCTTTTTTATGAACGCTGAGGCTAAGAAAATTTCAGAAATTCATGGCTTTGATCAAGCTTCCTCAGAAATATCTACTCAAAGTATAAGTGACCCACTACTGTGGTAGACTCAACAGCATCTATGGCTGATGTAGCCATTCAATCCACTAGCTGTTGATATAGTCTCCTTCAGTCTCTGCTCTCCTTTATCATCCTTATCTTAATCTTTTACTCTACAAATTACAGATTGTATTCATCTGTGTACAATGTTCACATATGCATAGATATCTTTGAGGAAGCCCCTTTCTTTTTGGCCTAGCTCAACATATTTTTCAAAATATAAAGATCATTTTAAGCCATATGGGAATCAGCAGTACTGAGTGAATTAACTGCATTTTCCTTGTAAGTCCATTTTACTTATTACATGTGTTGGAAAACGAATATAAGAAATCACATGCCAAACAAATAGTACACAATGCTGTGTAACAGGATGATAAAGATACTTGAATCTGCTCCTGAACTTGTTCCTGGTGCTCCCACAAGATATGTCAAGCAGATCTGAGCTCTGGCATCTCTCAACAAAATTCCAGAGGAAGTGAAGGCAAACTGTGCTATGATACTGAAAATTCAGTGCCAGGATCACTAGAAAGGATGACTAACAGCCACAGAGCTAAAAAGTTTTCCAGTGATGGTGACATTTGGATAGAGAGAGATTGCTCAAGTCTGGACAGATGGGAAAGGGGAGGGAAGTTCAGGCACAGAGCAAGGCCCAAGTGGAAGTCACCTTGGGGGCAATGTGGATCTGAAATATGCAAGATGAAGGCTGCACAGGGAGAAGCATATCAAGGTGGCCCACATGGAATCTAACTTCATAAAAGATTATGACATTGCCTGACATTACTTTTGATACCATTTGCCAAGACATTGGAAGAAATAAATATCAGCACCAGAACATTTTACTGATTAATCAGGCCTGCTGCTGACACTGCAACAGATCTCTGGGTAATCAGCCTTGCCCCCAAAGCATGAACAGAATTCTGATGGTAAGTGGCTTTCAACAGAATTTCGACATTTGGTTTTGATTGCTCCTCAATAAGTCTGAAATACCATGGATGTTGCATAGCTCCAGGCAAGTGGCTATCTTAGGGGGATTCCTATTTTCAGAGGAAGTAAAATGTGGGAGTAGGTGTAGTTTTTTTTTCCCATAATTTTATTGAGAGACAAATAGCAATGAGACAGCTTCAATTCAAATTGGTATGACAGTATCAATAATTAACACATTGCATACTCCCTTCCTAGTGGTTATTTGCTGTTCAAGATGCAGACATGATATGCTATTTACAAACACTATTAGAACAAATCCCTCTATTCATTAAGAGAATGTAACTATATAGCTATGCTAATCATTTTGAATACACAGATACAAAATGGACATTCATCTGTATCCCCTTTTTTGTTTAGTTCCATCATTTGAATATGATAGGTGTGTTAACTCAGCAAAATATTCTAAAAAAGTCCAGTAGTCCATAATAGTATTGGGTCTTCTGCTTGACTGGCAGTGTCAGAAATTGTTGACCTCAGTCCCCTATAGCTCAACATAACAGCATGGCTTTACTTCTTCTACTTCATTTTTATACTTTTCTGATGGATGGTTAACATCAAGATAAAGCAAGACCTATGCAACAAGAGTTGTAGCTTTTGGATCTAATACTGTCAGTGAAATCCCCTCAGGATTTATCCTGAGATCCTTTACCTCAGATTATAGATCCTTTGTCAGTGTCAGCCATTTGAATAAGTCACGGCAATTGCTTGGCCAATGTGCTCTCTGTGAAAGCCTGAGAGAATGTTTTCTCTCCATGTGACTCTCCTTAGGCACACTCTACATCATCTATCACTTTCCTCTTTGAACCCATAATCTCTTTGATTAGAAAATTTGGGACACTACTGAGTTACATGACATTACAGTACAAAATAAGAATTATATAATTCTTTATGCCTATTTTTAAAATATATTTTAATTTTTTAAATGTTTTTTCATTATATTCTGTAGGGACTTAAAGTTCAACATATCAATACTTGATGAAAAATACCTGTTCCATGTTATGTCTAAGATGTTTGATATTCAGACAGATAGTGAGGTTAAGTTTAACAGCCTAGGTTGTATGGCAATAACAATAAGCTTCTCTTTTGGAGGGTTAACAACCTCAGTTTGCAGACCAAAACTAGAGAAAAAGGAGGGCCGCAAGGAAAGCCAACATTTTGGACATAGTAGATGTAATTTTGATTACACCTCTTTCTACTTTTAGTCCTGAACTATTACTCTACTAGTTGCCAACAAAAAGCGAAGAAGTAAAACCTGAAACCACTATTACCTATAGATTTTCTTTGTATCTTTTCTTCTTCATCTCATACCATTGCCAAATTATAAGCCAAAAAGCTTGTTCTTGTTGAGAAACCAACAAAAATTACTATCAACATTTTATTATTGTCAATAGTCATTAAATCCTGAAATTTCTAAAAAGTTTCATATAACCACAAGATAGTTTTGTTGTTAAAGTACATTTTAAAGTGCCCAGTTTATTAAACACTCATGATGATTATTTTTTATGTTTATAATAATTTAAGTCTTTCAAAAAAATTTCAAAAACTAATATGTCAGCTGAAACATTATTACATAAGTGAGCGTGAAACACGCTTTTACAATCAGTTGTGTATTCTGGGGCTGCCAAGTTCGTGATGAGTCTATCATGGACCAGTCTACCAATCTTAGACTTCAAGAGAGCAAATACATTGGAAAATTTGCTCAAAAGATCAGCTGGCTCCAAATAAAGAATCCTTACTTTCTGTCCTGTAGAGGGCCAAACTAAACAGAGAAATGGCTGTGAACAAAGACTTTATAAGAAACAAAGACTGATGGTGATCATAATTATTCCTTTTGTTGAGTACTTAAAAGGTACTGGAGATATTTCACATTTTTTCCATAAATACTATCTTATTTATCCTAAAAGCACTATAGGCTAAACAGCATCAAGTTAATGTTCTTCCACAAGGCTGTATTTTCTGTTCTAGTTTCTTCCTAGATGTAGAGATACCTTGCTTACATATTTTTTCCAGCTACATCAACAATAATTCCTAAGGGCTCAGTATGTTTCCAAAAGTATAACATTACTGAATCATCATTGTTTTATAAAAGTTATCATTTCCAAGTACATTAAAGAATTTATGAAAATGCTAACAGAAGAAAAGACATTTATTAAGTAGTTACCTTTTAAGTAGATTTGTAGAGGAAAAAAATTAGTTATTCTGCATGAAAATGAAAAATAATGAATTGTGTAGGCAATATATTCAAGATATTGCTAGATTCTCCTTTTATTCTTCCAGTGTTTATGCAATAAAAGATTCTTAGGGATAGTAATGTTCATCTGACCTTAATTACTGTGCATTTCTGGATGTGCGGTCAGTCATTAGAAGACTTTGATTTTCTCATTACGCATAAATGTTTGCATAAGTATTTTCCTTTTACTTCAATATGTAGTCTGAACATGTGCAGAGTAAATATTATTGTACTATTTCTATGACTTTTATGAGTGTGATAGATTAAAAAGAAAGTCATAAAAGGTAACATAAGCCACATCTAAATTAATCATTACCTGTGGTTGGATTTAGAAACTGAGACAAAAAATATGGAAGACAATATCCAACTTGAAATCCCTGCCAATGCTTAGATACAAGTAAACACTTCAAAGCTTAGGTGAATTTTTGTATTTTATTTTTTGTTTGAAAAGAAGAGAAAAATAATAGGTAAGACATCAGAAATGATATATAATTTAAAAATTCTTTTCATTTGTGTTAGGCCTCACTAAATTTTGAACACTTATAGAAGCATAAGGATATCAATATTTTAATATTAATTAAAATTGTTAAATTTTGAGATGCTTAGTAAAGCATCAATTTTAGAATTTCAAATTATTGTCTGGGGTTATAAAATAGATTTTGACCAAATATGATAAGTATTTTGTTATAAAGGAATATATTAGTAAGACAATTCATCTATTTAAATATAGTCAGAGTCTTGAATATTAGATTTTGAGAAAGTAGCCATAACATAGTTTCCAGGAAGAAATAATTAAATTTAGTAAACAGAATGATGTGTATAATAATCATATTAATAAATTTTAAATTAATTTTTATCAGTCCTTCAATATGAGATAAAATAATCATTCCAAGAGCAATACAAGACTAGTCTGAAGACAAATGAAACAAATTATTAATTTGAACTCTAACATGTTTACTTTGAATACTAAGACACTTAACTATGTAAATGTGGTTATAGGGCAAAATTGATTTTAAAAGACATTCATGCACAATAATTAGCAACACAGGATTCAGTAATCAATTTCAAAGTATTCCCATTTGTGAAAAAATACTGATATTCAGATATTGTGGTAGAAATCTTGTGAGGATCCATTAATATGTGGAGAGGGCTTAGAAAGAGGTTACCCTGTCCCACGTTCTAAGCAGAAAGGTACTACACGTGGATATGACACACCATGTTTAAGTGTGGTGCTTTTGGAGCAAAAAGAGGAAGGAATGACTATAGTTCTAAACTCGTTAGTTTATTGAGAACTTGAACAGTACTCATAATAGCATTCCTGTTTAGGCTTGGTGTCAAGAGGGTGACACATTAAGAACCTTGGCACCACTGCAGTTTGGAGTTCTGATCTACAAGAATCACAGATGTGAAGCAGAATGGTGTTTATAACGTCCTTATGAAATGAAGACACTATCGTCTTCACCATTTAAAAGACCTCAAAAGTTCCCAACTTAAAAATCCTCTGTGAAACCCCCTTGACATGTGTTGGCAGTGTTGGTCATAATTGATCATATCTGAAAAGATCTGCTGTTCTTTGAATAGGCATCATATTTCTACTGTGGCTTGAAATATTTCCATTGTGATGCTCACAGCTATTTTTAATATTTATGGAATGGTGCTTCGGTCTGTTGTAAATTCATAGCATATGCTCACCAGTGACAAGAAGAATGCCATACATTTTATGAACTGTTAATAAGTCCATAAACTGATTGTTTTGTAGCCAAAACTCTGTTACTACCAGCATCCGCCAACATTCCAATTTGGTTTTCTGCTTGAAAATGAGTCTATTTTAAAGTAATAGCTCTGTTCTTGCCCTGCTTTTGCTCAAAGTGTGGTATCAGATTTCATTTATGAAGCATATTTTAGGGGAAAAAGAAGCAGGATTGCAGTCCTGCTTCGCTGTTCATACATGAAACAAAGAGTTTGTGCTTGTTTCTAGAATAAAGCAGGCACACAAACACAATTTGTTGGACAAACTTTCAAAATTTGCTCTTTCTCTAAAATATATGATGCTAAATTGGATAGACCAAGACCTATACTATATTATATTAT
>NW_004524682.1:2459118-2482542 GCF_000260255.1 Octodon degus
AGGAGAAGATGATGAAGAAGATGATGAAGAAGAAGAGACAGACAGAATCAGAGACACAGACAGAGACAGAGACAGAGAAATGCAGACAGACAGACAAACAGAAGGACAGGGAGACAGAGAGACAAAGAGACCATGACTCTCCAGACCAAAGGCAGGTAAAGGGCACCATATGGCAAGTTGTTGGCATTTACTCTTTGCTGTTTTAATGATTCTAACAGGACCCAGAGACCTCTAGTAGCATACGATGCATTTGTTTATATTGTTCACAGTACAGGTATCAGGAGGTTGTTCAGTTCTGCAGTTTGTCTTGGACCACAGATAACATGCAAAATATCTTCCTCAGTGGCCTGATTCTAATAGAGCGCTTTCTAAAGATATTGAGTAATATTTTTGACCAACATTAAAAATTGATCACTTTGCATTTACTCACTGGACATCAATTAGTCCATCCGACCTCACAAGAGGAGAAATATAAATGAGGAATAAAATAAATTTAGAAGGTCGAGAGTAACACACAGTATGAACAGCTAGAAATTTGTAAGAATTATATGTTTAATGCTGACTAGAAATCATGTGCTATGCTACTTATCAGGGAAGATACAAATCAATGGAAATGTATCGATTATCTTGGCTTTGTTAACTCATAAGAAAGCCATATGTGAAATGGGGAACAAAAACTTATGTACATCTTGAGGCAGGCAGAGATGGGAGCTTGGAGGGGAGCAGGGAAATAAAAAATATTAAGGTGTGATGAACACGGCACCAATTCCATGGAAAGAACGCAGCTGCTATACATTGCACATATATATGGGTAACAATCTAAAGAAATAGATAAGATGTGTCTCTGCTTCAATACTGACTTAGGCAACGTATACTTGCAGGACTGGAGATCAGTGCTGTGAAAGTAGTCCTGCATTAGGAATCTTAATGTTGGCCTCCAGACTAAAGCTTCTCAATATGTAATTTACATGAATCCCTATAATTTCAACATTGTGTCAACTTGAGAAGTTCAGAAGCTTAAATAAACTACTCAGCCGGAGGACAGATTGTGCCTTTGTAAAGGGCCTGAGCCCATGCAGGAGGGTCTGGGGACGGTGTGAGCGCTACATCCGCCCCAGGACCTGCTTACAATCCGAAGGAGGAAAAGAGCCTGCGCTCCCCCTTGTGTTCTTGCTGCTTTTGCTGTCTTTTGCCACTTTGAACTGTTGCCCTGGGCCACGCCACCCTGCTTTGGATCCAGCTGATTATGGACTGAAACTTCTACAAACAATGAGCTACATAAATCTTTCCCTCTTTAATTTGGGTACCAGGTATTTTGTCTCAATAATGGGAGAAAAGTAACTAAGACAATCCCAAGGGCACCTCATGTGTTATCAGTCTTGTCACATATTTCTTACTAAAATGGGAATCTTTATTTAGGCAAGAAGTAGAATTCCTGTAATTATTGCTGGACTGAATATCATTAACTAGAGCATCGTATCTCCAGGGGACTAAACACGACTGACATTTCTAAACTGACTAATGTTATTTTAACAAGGAGTCATGCAACAAGAGCATTTGACGCTGCTGAGTTATAAAGACAGATCTTTTTAAAAGTGTAAATGACAACAAGCATATTGGACATTTTTTCTCTTTGAATTAAAAGAGAACTCATAAAAGAGTCTTACAGGTAGCCTACTTGTATTGAAGAGGGTTTTTGTCTTTATTTGTGAAAAGCTCAAGTGTGAGTACATAGCGTGATCAGACGCAGCCCTCTGGGGCTGCGGACAATGAGTGCCAGCTAATTCTCAACCTGTGTGAAGAAACGGGTATACGGCCCACAAGAATTATTTGGGATCATTACTAATTTCATTCCTTAAAAAGCCTTCTTGTTCCTAAGTAAATGATGAAAATTGTACTTTATAAGGAACACATCACTCTGAGTAGCAAGCCTGAATATAAAACCCAGAAAACACTGGGGATTTAAACTATTTTTGGAGAAAGCCAACATGAAATTTAACGTAGTTTCACTGCTTTTGAGTATTGATATTAACCTTGAACTAATTAGTTAAATACTTGTAACCTGAAACAATTTTTTGACTGCTTCAATAAATAGATCAAGTTTTAAAGATCCATCAAAAACTGTTTTATTGAACAAATAAAAGTGTTTCCTAAGATCAGGTTTGCGCTCTCCATATACCTGGGAAATCTTTCTGGAGTGAGTGAAAGAAGGTGCACTTAATTTAACCCTTCTAGGGAATTGCCAGCACATCGCCTTCATTAATCACTGAACTCCCCTAGGTGTAAAAATTAGTCAAAGACTAGTTGTGCATTCACTTGAGAATATTAAGACGCGGAAGGTTTTTGTACTTCATTAACTATATAACTCTTTTCTAAGAAGAAATGCCATTATATTTTTAGTGACTGCTGTGCACAGTGTTTTATGACCCTCAACGTACGTATCTATAAATTATTTGTAATTACATTTGTCTTGCTGATTACTGTGAAGATTACATGTTTATTATTTTTGTCAAGTAAGATTTAAATGTGTGTGAAAGTTTTGGAAAGTCTATAAATTATTATATCAAATATTGCTAATATTATCTGAGATGACACATTTGTTTGTAAGTATTTAATTCAGATTTCTTAGGAGAACCTGCAATTTCTCTTCTTCTCCTTCCTGTTTAAAGGTTCACATAATTCAGAATTTCTTTTTATTTTTAATGCTGCCTCATCTGCACCATGTATATCATTCTTATCTTCATCTGTAGTGATAGATGGATGAAAGTTAGTAATCAAATTGTTCTGAAATTGAAATCTTGAGTTTTACGACAATGTTGGTAAAATTGACAACTGTTCTTTTAAGTATCCCATGAAAGATGGAATCTCTCCACATTTTGCTTCTTTGACCAAAGCACGTAGCAGAAGTGATGCTGAGCTCACCTTAAGCCCAGGGCTCAAAAAGCTTTCACTTCTGGGACACTGAGGTAGGAGATTTGTGATGTTGAAGATAATCTGGGAGCTTATTGATTTAGCAAGAACCGGTCAGTAAATAAATAAATATACAACATAGCTGGTAATGTAGCTCAAAGCAAAGGCCCACGGCTCAATCTACAGTTTGTACAAGGAGCAGGAAAGCTTTACATTCTTCTGTGATGGCCTTGGGATTCTGCAGCAGAATGTAAGGCTTCAGGATGGTGGGAAAGAGAGTGTTCACAGGAGCCCTTCCACCTGAAATCCTTTCTGTTCATTTGTCTGCTGACATTGCAGCTGCCTGCAATGCACGCGTAAATCCAGGCTAGATCAGAACAACCACACTGAGCACCCACAGGAGCATGAGTGGAATAAAGCTACTGTTTTAAGCTACTAAATGTTGTTGTCAGTAGTTGTGCAGCGAAGACTAGGGGATGTGAATGCTGATGATAAATTCTGGAGAACTGAGACATGAAGAGCTCAACTTGTACAGTCTTAATGCTTGTGTCGCTCTTGCTGAGGCATCTTTCTTTTACTTTCTAACTGCTGTTACTTGTTTTTAATGCTTATTATTATTTTACTTTGTTATCTTTTTGAAACAGGGTCTCACTATGCAGTTCAGGCTGGTGTTGAGTTCACTTTGTAACTAAGGCTGGACTCAAACTTTGAATGATCATCCTGCCTCAGCTTCCCTAATGCTGGGATTACATAAAGCCTTATTTTTTTTTGACTCCTTTTAATTTTCATGAAAAAAACTTTAATCTTTGAAGAACATTTGTGCCCTCTACAAGTGCTCTAAAATACTTTGAGAGCTATCCAATGTAGGATCTTCTAGGATGATCCTGTTCTCAATTAATGAGAAAGGTATTTGAAAAATGTATTCTGGAATAACAAGCCTTTGTCCACAGCCCTACCACTCTGAACACACCCAATCTTGTCTGGAAGACCAGACCCACAACTCATTCAATATGCTGCATCATTTCATTAGCTACATTTTTTTAATAATAATAATAATGGAAAGAAAAATGTATCATAAAATATAAGATTATCAATTTTATGTGATAAAATGCTTCAGATTCTCCAATATTTATTCACATATATTAAATTATCTACATAAAAAGTGATTAGTGTAGGTATAAACTTATAATTTCAGTTTTTTATGCTTACTTGAAATGCTAAAAATTATTATTTTTTTTTCTAAAAAACCCTGTAAAATATAGGTAGAATATACATGTGAAGTTTGAAAATGCTGCGATAACTCATTTCAGTCGAAGGTATGAATGAATATAAAATAAATACCTTGTACACACAAGCTATATCTTCAATTTCTTTTTTATTTTTCCCATTGACTTATTTGCAAAAAGACAATAAGATCTCTATTGCTGAGGCAGACACACTGCTGGTCCCATATTACATTATGTACCAGTAAACAATAATAATAGTAACTGTCAGCAATGCTTTATTTAATCAGACAGTAAGACCAGGCCAAGAAGCCACCAAAGGAGAATAATTTTTCATGATTTACAGAATAAAAGGAGGGAGGAGTAGCTTATTTCAATAAACTTTCTTTCCTAGTGTGCTATAATTCAGTACGGTAATACCTGGCAAAATCATTCTCAACAGCAAAGAAAGAGCAATCTGAATTATCAAAGATTGATTACAATTGTTTGAAAATACTTTTGTCCATTATACATCGTCCTCAAAATGTGGCTACATATAATTTATGAGTCCTTTTCCAAAGGTAGGTACGAACCCCTTATCTTTATGAGGCTGTACTCTGTATGCTCACATGTAGTATAAAGGTAAACTTCAGCCTTAGGCAAAAGTTATTTCTAATCCTTAACTAATGACAAGTTCAGCAATAAGAAAACCTAAGATAGACTTACAATAATATTTTCAAAAGGAAATTTTGTAACTCATTTATTAAAATATGTTTTTGCCACCTCAGGCATGCTTTCTTTATATTTCACATTGCAATAATTAATTTAGTTATTAGTGAAATGCAAAAAATTCTAGCATATTTTTATGGTTAATGGTAGAATAAGGAAACAATATTGGTATAAATTCATTCAGACATCTTAGGATATTGTTTCATAATATTCTAAACTTGGGGCTGGGCAGATAGCTTGGCAGTTTAAGCACCTGCTTGGCAAGAGCAAGGCCCTGGTTTGATCCCCTCTACAGCATGCTGTGCCAGCCCCATGCTAAGCTGGCCACCCAAACCCCAGAGCTGAGGAGGCTGAGACATGAGGAGCACTGTGAGTCTGAGCTGAGTAGTAAGATCCTCTACCAAATAAATAATATTATAATCTTCGAAAATTAGGCATCAAACTTACCAATTTTAAAACAGTATGTTTATATACCAAATTTTTATTGAGGTTGTATTATGTACCAAATAACATATTGAGATTGTAAATTACCAATGTTATTTGGTACATAATACAACCTCAATAAAAATTTATGACAAGAAAAAATTAAGAATTTCTTTCAAGCTGTCTAGAACCAGTCATTAATCACACTTATAAATAGTATTATAGAGGAAATTTTGAAACATCTATGTATAATTACACTATTAGTCTGTTCAGGGAAATCATCCTTGAAAATAACGGTGGTCATTAAAAAAAGAACCTAAGTCACTCGATACATTCAAAAGGCTTAAAATTTGTATTAGAAAACCAAAAAATGTACTTTTCTTTTGAATAACATTGGAAATAATTAGGCACACAGGAAATAAGGTGCACATTCTTATTTCATCCCTGATGAGTAATGCGTATTACTCAAAAACAGGTCTAATTTCAGGTTTGATAGTTGATGATGACCACCCAGCTCCCACACTTGATCTTAGCCAGAAGGCTGAGAAGCAATGACATAACTCCTAATCAAAGGCATTTTCTCTTTTCTTGTACATAATTGTCCCACGCTAAAATTTCATAACTTATGTATACTGCCTTTTGAGATCATTCATCAGTTTTTTAAAAACCTTCTCCTGTGTTAGAAACCCAAAGAGCCTTGGGAACATTACCTATCAAAGTGTGGGATTCCCTTCCTGTTTAAATAAAGCAATTAGAGTGGAAGTTTGTTAATTAAACCAGTCCACACTCAGATGTAAATGAGTGAAAGCTGTCTAGCAAGATTGAAAAGAGCGCCATTTGCTTTTTAAATTAGTTAATTTACCAAATTTTAGAATTTAAGTGTACATCACAGTAAGGTTTAAAATAATTAGATATAGTAAATTAAGACATTCTTCTATAGTGATCTAGAACCAGTGTGGGTTTATTTTTAATGATTCTATATGACATTAGTGATAATTTCCTCTAAAGCACCCTTGAATCTCACAAATTCTTTATTGTGGTATTTTTCAAGACAGCCATGATAAAAGCTTTAAGGTGTGAATTTTATTATTTTTAGAAATCATATACCTCATTGAAATATTAGCATTTCTTATTGGAAGGTTGTTAGAACAAACACTGACTACCAAGACATTGATTGTAAGAGGTTTTGAAATCAAGAATATCATTTTTCCTTCAAACATTTTTTTCTCCTTTTGGCAGAATATTTGATATTATGCCAAGGGTTCATATAATTCTGTCTCATGAGGAATTGGTTGTAGCACATTATTTTTTAAATCACCAAATTATGGATTGTGAACTCAAAATATGTGATCTCCAATAAACACAGTTATTTTTACCAGGGTAATGTTAAGTTTTCTCTGCACCCTGGCAATGCACAACAGTCACTTAGTAAAGTTTTAAATATACTTAACTTTTTAAGCAAAAGCTCAGTTAGAAACACACACACGCGAGCGCGCACACACACACGCGCACGCGCACACACACAAGCACACACACACATACACACACACATGAATATAGATAAAGGCACAGCAGTCTGTGGCAATATAGTACGATATGAACGTAGAGCGCTTCAGTAGAAGTGCTGACAGAGAGCACGAAGGCATTTGCAGATAACAGTCCTGCGCGTTTGTGTGCGCCAACAGCGCGAGGCTCAAGCTGCTGTTCTTCTATTTGTCCCTTCTCAAACAATGGGTAGGTCTGTGGGCTGGCGGATCTGTTTCTAACAATGTCTTCCAGTTATATAAACCCTTTTTTCTTGGAATAAGTTCTGTGTGTTGGATGTCATAAATTTGACACACATACTAATGGCAGAATCAACACTGAAGATGAGGCAGTTCCATTCGTTCATTGGCTTTCTCTCTCTCTAGCTCTCCATCTATTATCTATCTATCTATCATCCATCTATCTATCATCTATCTATCTATCTATCTATCTATCTATCTATCTATCTATCTATCTACCTACCTACTTATCTACCTACCTAGCTAGCTAGCTAGCTATGATTAAAAGCTTTGCAGGGCACCCTACGTCTGAGGATGTAGGTCTTCCAAGCTGGCTTCAATATCCTTACCGTAATGAAAAATACAAATAGAGGGGCTTTTGAACTCAGCTGTGCTTTATTTTGTCGGATACATGAAGCCTTTCTACACTCACTAATGATCTATTTACTTGGTCTCTTATTGCAAATCAATAAATGTCAAGATATTCTTGCTGTGCATATTAATAGACCAAAACCAGAGTATGTTAATCTAACATTAGGGCTCTCTCTATATTTTCTACGGCACAGCAAGTTTTTTTCTTTTTCCATGGATCACCAATATATTATCTTCTTAAAATTCACAAAACTCAATGATTCCCATGATAAAAAGCAAAACAACATAAAATAACCTTGTGGAAACATGATTTACACAGTTTCCCTGAAGAGAGAACCAGGCTGATGGGGGTTATAAAAATAGGAGCCACATTTCATTGTAATTGGTATTGATGACTTCAGACTGATGCAGAGAGGGAAGACCTGCAAACAGCCTGCACTGTGGGATGATACTATTTTGGTTACTTACTTGGATTATTTAGGGTGTTGTGACACAGCGCACTACACAATTGTTTGAATTAACCATTAAGTATAATGTAGTATAGGAAAAATGATTAAGAGCCCATCATTTTTATTTGGTAAAGTTAGTAGCGTTGAGTTATATACCACCCACCATGATATTTCAGAATCAGTATTTGATAGAGATGAACATGAGAAACCCTAAACACTGGATTACACTGCTATGTAAAATTCTATATTTTCATTATTCATGATTACTCATATGCAGTACGATCCTGTGCCAACATGTTTGGGGTGGAAAGAGGGGAGCAGAACAGCTCCCTGCTGAGCTGGAGAAAGACAGGTGAAGACTTTCAGAATCAGACAGAGACGAAGCAGAAAGGAAAGTGAGAGGAGTCGTGTATAGCAGGTAGTAGGGACCTGCGATCTCCATTGGCATTTTGCTTTGTTCTTTTTATGTGTGTGGGAGCAGAGGAAGGAAGTAGAGGAAAATGTTTTTTTTCTCTATCTTTTGTTGAATTAAATTAATTAATTAATTCATTTATTGTATTTTAGGAAAGGGCCTACAGGGTGTTCAGGGTCTCACTACTAGATCGGACTCATAGTGATCCACCTGTTTACAGCCTCTCAAGACCTGGGATTACAGGTGCACGCCACCACACCCAGGCTCAGTTGCCATCTCTGTGTGCCCCAGGGTTGGGGCCAGCAGGACAGGCCTGGGGATCGAACCCCCCAGCCCCTGAGCCTGCTTGCAGGCTTTTTAATCTGCTGAGCAATTTGGCTGGCTCTTCTTTCTTTAGGACCAGGGATTGAACTGAGGACCTTGCCAGGCAGGCACTTGTGCCACTGAGCTATTTCTTTGGCCAACATTAATCTTCCATCACTTATAAAAATTAAGTTACTAAATCTGGAAAAGGAAATAATCGTTTCAACCAGTCTTAGCTCTACTGTGTCTCAAAAGATAAAAAAGCATAAATTAAAACCCACTCATTAATTTAAATCTACAGGTTTAATGTGACACATAGGAATCAGAAGAAAACAAAGGTGAATAGCAAAAATACAAGCATTCTCTGTTCACACTTGCCCACACGCCCATGTGCCCATACAGACACACACGTGTGAACTATATGTGAAAATTTGATTTAGATATCATTGTAATTCATCAAGACACGTTGCCCGAAGCAGCCTGCGAACTTTTCTTGGCCATCTTTTATCACTGTTGTGCTAAACACAAACCTTATTGGAATATTAGGATCATAGCAAGGTGAGAAGTGATTGTACACCAGTGGGAACATTTTACAAGCTAGTATGATCTGTTTTGGTTTTTTTTTTTTAATTTCTGTAACATAATACTCAATGACTACTACGTTATGTGAAAATTATGTTATTTTTTATTTCTGTAACAATACTCTATGTTTCCTATATAGGTAATTATACACATATGCTAGTAGAATGTTGTATACATATTCATCCTGAAAGAGTGAAATGAAATTTACATGTCAAATGTACTGTAAAAGATGGATCAACTGAAACTAATTCACTCTCCAACTAGTTGTCAGTTAGACCACAATAAATGGATTAAGATTATTTGTTTGCGCAGAGTCAAGTGTTATTCTTTATCAAATCTACTTTATAGAACAGTTAATAGACTGTCTGTGCCTCAGTTTTCTAATCTATAAAATGGGTATTATAATATCCCATGTAAAGTTCCTCAAAAATGGCGTGTTTAGAGCAAATACTCAATAAGTGGAACATAATTTTATCTAACTAGGCAACTTGGTTGTATTTTTGTATGTTGGTATTAATTTACATTTTTATGTAAAATTAAACTACCAATTCTTTTGTTGATTAGTGAAAATGAGAATGGAATGGTTTCAGTATTGAGCAAGTGGGTGATTATCTCACTAACGAGGACTTTATCGAGATAATAAATATGAGGCGACAGTACTAGTATTACTTCTATGAATCATGGCATAATATTTCATGCTATGGATATTAATTTTCTATAGAGCACAGTGGGGCAATTTGGCACATCTCTTGGGAAGGGGCCTCTAAGTGTGTTACACCAGGACAAGGCTGAACTAACCAGTCCCCCCTTTTCAACCTGAAACCTATGGAAATACGGTGTGAGGCTGGATTTTGCTATTATCACACTGCAGATGAGAAAGGACACTGTTCTGGGCTTTGTTGCCAAAACAAAGAATCCAAAGCATATATGCCTCCGTTCTACTGAAACAAAGAAAATGACTTAACTGGGAGGAACAGCAGTATTGGCAGCCAGGACTACAGCAGCGGAGGGAAAGAGAAAACAAGGTCACTTATCAAAGAAGGAAAAATGACAAGAAAGAAGGAAGGGGGAGGGAAGAAAGAAAGAGGGGGAAAGGAGGGAAGGAAGGAAGAATAAAAGGAAGGAAGGCAGGGGAGAAGGAAGGAAGGAAGGAAGGAAGGAAGGAAGGAAGGAAGGAAGGAAAGAAGGAAGGAAGGAAGGAAGGAAGGAAGAGAAGAAATAAGAATTAAGGATATTTTCCTCGGGAGTTCTGACCTTGATTGTTGCCCAAACTCCTGCAACACAACTTAGGTAAATTATTGATAGAGTTTCATGGAAAGTGCTTTTTAGCTGACTGATTTGCATAATTGGCTCAATTCTCAATTTACTACTTTACTGCAGCAGTGGGGACCTGGCCAAAGAGGATTTTTGGCAAGCATCCATTCCCCTACTGACCTCTCCTGAATCAGGTTAACCGCAGCGAGAAAGACATCATTTAAGGTCCATTTTTTTTATGCCTTCGTTGACAGAGTATTGCTAGAGGAAACAGCCATACAGCTCCACCTTACAGATGATGCAAATGAGAACTAGATATGTTCATTTAAAATCGACTTGTCTTACCGAAAATAAAATCAGAAGTGCTACAATTGCATTGGTAAATAGGTTGCATCAAAGTTTAGCTTGTCTTAGAATCTGACAAACCACCAATGTTTCCGGCAAATGGATGTTATTATAGAGATGTTTCAAAAGAGAGAAATAGAGAGTATTAAAAAAAATAAAAGTACACGTGGTGAGAATGATTTCCTACATTTAAGTACAACTTTGTTTTCATTTCTGAATTTCATATGTGACAGGGTTAAACATTTGTTTTTATTTATTTATTTTTATGTACTTGGTACAGGGTCTCACTATGAGCTCAGATTCATAGTGATCCTCCTGTTTTCAGCCTCCCCAGCACTGGGATTACAGGCATACACCACCATGCCTGGACTCATAGAGTTAAACATTTAAAATATTAATAAGTACACTTTTAATTCACAAGGTGTTTGCCATGCAAAACAAACCTGGTAAACAAATATGTTTTTTGGATAATTTTAATTTAAGCTTCCCAGGGGGATATCTATTTTGGCACAAATTAACTTGATAATCAGCCATGACATAAAGAATCTATGAGAACTGGGGCATTACTATTTTGGGGTGGGAGTGACAGAGGGATTTAGAATTACTGATTTTAACATAAAATATAACTAGTTATATAAGAAAATGGAAAGCCAGGTTAATTATGTAAAGGTGCATAGGTTCTTTATAGCATAACAATAAAATATATTGATACATAGAATTTGCTTTATCTATTGTGATTACCATTTCCAAAAGACAAATAGTGCCAAGTAAATGCTGCTAGAAGGCATGGTACTCAGCTCCAAACCCTGGTGAAGATTGCAATCACAGGAAGTCACACACAGAGCTTTAAGAAAAAAAAAAATAGCTCGCAGTTTAGGTTGCCCTTCCCCCACCACTTGACAGTGTGGAACTTAAATAAAACAAAGAGTGCAAAACAGGGTTGTGAAAGCATGTTCTTTGTAAACGGTCAAGATCTCGAGAGGGCAGTGTATTAAATTGCAGATATTATCTAGCTAGGCCCCAAATCATAAAAGCATGAAATTACTAATTGACTCAATTTGCCTCGTTTATTAGCAGCTCAGACCTCTGCTTGAATTAATATTGCCCAATGGAATTTCAAGGAGTGGTGACATAGCCTGCCAGGGCGGAGATTAGCGCCTGCTTCTGTTACCGCGCTTCAAACAGCCCACCTCCTCCAGTTAGGTTAGTTATAATCTAATATGCATGCTTGGAGCATTTTTATTATCAACAAGATATGACATTGGTTTTACACCGTTGTGTTCATTTAGGCAGAATAAGACTTTTCGACTGTAATTTGGTATGGCCTTTTAAGTTGTTAGATCCTAAGATAGGTATAGAGCTATTCATTTCCTGTTAGTTTCAATAATTTAAGTTCTTAGATCTTAAGTCAGGTATAGGACTATTTGTTTCCTATTATTTTCAATGATACATACAAATAAAGATGGATGTTAATTTTTAGTATATGTGTAATGTCATTACTGCTAGCAACAAATGAATTTTATATTGTAATTAGATACCATAAGCAAAAATCTCTATCCCTTTTGTATTCATAATTTTTCCAGTAGCACATTAATACACATGCACACAAATTTTAAAACATTATGTAAATAGAATATCTTTTTAAAAGTTACTAATGGGCCAGAGAGATGGCTAAGTGGAATAAGTACTTCCCTGGCAAGTGCAAGAGCCTGAGTTCAATTCCCAGTTCCACCAAAAAAAAAAGGGTACTAATATTCCTAAGTTCTGTTAGGATAATTATAATAGTTTAAATTATCCCTTAGAGTTAATAATTTTAGTTGATAATCAAACATTAATATTTTCATAGGCATTCTGGCAATGGATAATAGAAAATTAGAAGACTTTCTGTTGATAAATAACTAAAATAAACATACTTTTGGTATAAATCATGCTTTATAGAATCCCAGATGAAGCTTGTTTCCATAACTTCACTATACATTTATCCTGTGTCCTGAAATAGAAGCATAAATCTTTAAAGTGGTGGCAACTCTTCAGAAGTTTAATCTATAGTAAACAACCCCAAGGATAAATAGTCTACATTCTGTTGCTTGGGCTTTATAAATTTCATTTTGGCCAACACATACTAATCAGAAAACCATTTAAGTAGGTACTTCAGTTTTATGTTATTTGGAAAAGTTTCATTAATTAGCATACAGTGTATTTCCTCTTCATTGTGATGTGCCACTAAAGAAAACATGGCAAATACATAAAATATATGAAATATCATAACTTGAATCTGCTTCCAACACTGATTCTAAAGGCATTGGCAACTTTTCATTGTCACTGGTAAGAAAAGAGCACCCTTGAAAATGAAATGATTAAAAAAATTCTACCCAAAAATCATACTAAGAGAAGAGATGCAATTGTTACAAATGTCTTTGTTGTAAGAAATTTCATGCAGAATTAATGACCACATGGAGTTAATGGCCCTAGGACCACTGGCTCTTCCAATTGATCATTAATCCTCAGGAAACACTGGCATCTTACAAGTTGGCAAAAGTCTGAAATTACTGAGTCTAATAAGTTCATCCTGCTAGACTATGGGAGAACCTGAGCTTCAACGAAGAGAAAAGGTACAAGAAGCCAAATCATTATAAAATGTTTGCTTCTACATAAAATAAGATTATTTACCTTATTTTACATTGAATAATATTTATCTTATTACAATATCAATTTGAATTGTTAAATTATTTCAAGCTATTATTCTATTCTTAGCTTTTATTTCAGTAGAGCTTCAACATACATGTTTATGGTATAAATTGAAATGAAAAACTAGAAATGAAAGAATATATTTAATTGCCAAGAAAATATTGAGATTTAGTCTATAGGGATATAAAACTTACTAAGTTTTGTGTCCCTTCATTCTATGATTCTTCTACTCCACTCAGTTTTCATTTTCCATTTTTGCCATATCACTGTATCCTAGAATAATCTATTCTCTGAGCCAGGATCTTATCCTTCCATTAAATTCTGAGCATCACAGCTACTGTTGGGTCCAGAATATCCATCGATTTGTTCATATACTTCTCAAGGTTTTCTCATAGAATGGTAAATGGGAACTAAATGCTTTCTACTGCCCCTGGATTATGATCGAATATTTTGGTTCATCTGAAGCTAATGTGTATTTGTGAGTATATCACGGAGGAACATCATGCTCAGTGTAAGTCTTGAGTATGATTCATTTGCTGTTGTTGTTCATTTTGTTTTTGGAAGCAGGGATTGAACTCAGGACCTTGTGCTTTCAAATGAAGTGCTTAAGCTACTGAGCTATCTCACCAGCACTCGATTCATTGTTTTTCCTAAGCAATCTAAATCATTTAAAAATTAATTAATTAATTACTTCATTTATTTACTTTGTACAGGGTCTCACTAGCAGCTCAGATGCAAAATGATCCTCCTGTCTCAGCTTCCCCAGTGCTGGGATTACAGGAATGCACCACCACACCCGGTTTGGTGACCAGCACTGCACTCCTGGAGTTCCGGGGTTTGCAGTGCATACAATACTAGTGATTGAACCCTGGTCTTTGCACTTTCCTGCTTGCCAGACAGGCACTTAGACCAATGAGCTATCTATCCAGTTCCACACAGATAGATTTTAAGTCCTGCTGCTGCAGTACTAACTTGGATGACCCCTAAAGACCCAAGTGTAGATGTTGGTCTCGTGACACTTGGTATGTGGAGGAAACTTTAAGAGTTCTCATCTTGAGAGGAAGATAAATTATTGTGTGTACACCCTTGAATGGTTAATGGGAGTCTGGTCACTCCACTTCCTCTCTTTTTTGCTTCTGGATGCAAAGACATGAGCAAGTATTTTCTACCCATTGCCATGTGCTGCCTTGATCCTGAGCCCAAAGCAGCGGGCTTAACCAACCAAGGACCATCTGAAACTATGAGCTCAAATGATCCTTTAGTCATTTTGACTCTATTGTCCCATCATTTTGACTCTATTTTCTTATAGTAACAGAAAGCTGATACAAATATAAAAGTTATCCTTTGCATCTAGACTTTTATTTCTTATATATGAAAACAATATATACTTTTGAGTGCTTGAGGACATTTATCAATTGTGGTCCTAGTAATTATTATTCTATTATTATATATTAAACCAGTACATTTCACAATTAAATACTGACTGATGTAGTTGACAATACTGGTTTTTTTTGTAATGTAAGGATTGTTAAAAACTTGAACATTAAATTGCTTGGGGATTGTTGCAGTTTGGCAATGGTTTATTTTCTGAAGAGTCATGTGTTAGTCGCTTGGTCTCCAGTCTGGCAGTGATGGAAGGTGGCGGATCATTAAGAGGGAGAGATTCTTTGGAGATGGAGAGGTTACTGGGGATGCTGCCCCTGAAGCGGTGCCTGAATTACTCCCATGCAAGTTAATTTTTATATGAAAGTCAAATCTGTTCTCGCTCCACCTCTAGCTTTCTGTATGGCATTGTGATCTTTAATTGCTATGCTTGTTTCCTCAGTGATGCTGTCTGCCATGGTGTGACACAAGCTCACTAGAACTGCACCAATGCCAGCAGTGCACTTTCGCTCTTTCAGAACTGCGAGCTAAAAGAAAACTTCTTCTTTTTAAGTACCCAGCATCAGATAATTTATTACAGTAACAAAAAGTTTCCTGATACAGATATAATTTCCAAATTCAGGATCTGGAGATAGAGTTAAGCAGTATAGCACGTGACTGAAGTGTGAGGTCTTGAGTTTGAGTCCCAGTACCAAAATAACAACTACTACAACAACAACAACAACAAAAGCTATGGCATTAAATTCAAACATAAAAGAATTTGAATGGGCACTTATTCTTAGATTTCTCTAACTGAAATATAATGTAATGCAACAAAAGAAAAATGTATTAATGGAACTAAAGGAGAACATTATTTTCTATGTGATTATTACATATTTAATTATCTTAATATAATAAATTGATAATGATTTTAAAATAGTATGTAAGATCTTTCACATATAATCACAAAGAAAATAGGTATAAATTAACAGTATATAACTCTACTTCTTAGTTACTTAGTTAGTTAGTCAGTTAGTTAGTTAGAGACAAGGTCTCAGTATGCAGTTCAGGCTGGTCTTGAGCTCACCTTACATCCCAGGCTGGTATCAAACTCTCAACAGTCCTCCTGCCTTACTCCCAAGTGCTGGATTACAAGCACATGCCACAATGTTTGGCTTTCCTTCATATTTTTTTAGTTTTTAAATCATACAAATCAGAATTAAACAGAAAAAGTTACAAGTGATATGGAATTTTTCATCTTATTTTCTTTCACACTACAATATATCATGCAATAAAAGTAAACTTTAGCAAAACTGACAGATTAATGTTAAAGCTCATATAGAAATGCAAAACATCAGAATAGTTAAAGCAATCTTGAGAAAGACAAACAAGCCTGAGCATGCACATTCTTAATTTCATCACTTATCCCGGAACTACACACTGAATACTTTTGCAGTGGGCATGAGAGAAAACATATAAGCTAATAGGTCATAACTTAGCAAGTTGAGATGAAGCCTTTATATTTGAAGTTGACTGAGTTTTAACACAGTTACAATATCATTTCACTGGTAAAGAATTATTGGCCCCAAAAATGAGGCTAGTAGAGCTGAATACCCACATGTAAAAAAGTAAAGTGAGTTCATTTCTTCATAATGCATATAAACAGATTCTAAGTGGATCAAAACCTCTACATTAGAGTATGAAATTTCTAGAAGACAGCAGAGAGGTAATACTTAGTGAACTTGAATTTGTGGGTGGATTTTAGATGGTACTCTAAAAATAATAACAGCAACAGCAAAATATAGATAAGCTACTTTCAATAAATTGTAATTAAATAGATTTTTTCTTCAAAGGTTGCCCTCAACAAAGTGAAAATAAAGTCCATAGGGATGCGGACAATTTTTGCAAACTACATATCTGAGAAGTGATATATCTAGAGCATATAGAAAAATATATTTCAATAATAAAAAGACAAGGCTGGAGAGATGGCTCAGTGGTCTAAAGCACCTACTTAGAACAAGCTTAGCAAAAGCATCAGGGACCGCGGTTCAATCCCCCAGCACCACATGCCAGCCAGCCCCGCCCCCTGGTGGGCTGAGCTGGCCTCTCTCTCTCTCTCTCTCTCTCTCTCTCTCTCTCTCTCTCAAATAAATAAATAAATAAAAAAGAAGTTACTTTAAAAAAAATAATAAAAAGACAAATCACCCAACTAGAAAATAGGCCAAAAGTCTGAATAGACATTTCCCCAAAGAAGATGTGCAATGACAAACAAACACAAATATAAGTTCAGCATCATAACCATCAGTGAAATACAAATTGAAATCACAGTAAGAGACCACATCATACCCACTAGGATGGTTATAATAAAAAAGTATCATTGGGGCTGGGGAGATAGCTCAGTAGAGTAAGTGCTTGCCTGGAAAGTGCAAGGGCCTGAGTTCAATCCCCGGTTCCGCAAAAAAAAAAAAGTATTATTGATGATACACAAAATGTGAACCTTCATTCCACAAGTGACTACTGATAATAATATAAAATGATACATCCACCTGAGAAAAAGTATGGAAATCCTCTAGCTATTAAACCTACCATATGATCCAGCAACTTCACTTCAGGTAGATCCACAAGAGAAAAAAGAATATGCTCTCAAAAATTACACTAAATATTCATAGCAGTATTATTCATAATAGTTAAGTTGAGGAAACAAGCAAGGTCATCTACTACTGAGAATACAAAACAAAATGTATTAATACTTATACTAAAATATTATTAGGAAATAAAAAGTATGAAGTACTGATATATGGTACAGTATGGGAGAGCCTAGAAGCAATTATGCAAAGTAAGAACGCCCAGTCTCTAAAGACAATATATATTCTCCATATATAAGGTAGATTAGTGGTTCCCTGGGGCTGGGGAGGAAAATACTCTTGGAGGTGGGAAACAGGCTTTCATTTGACTGTAATAAAAATGGTCTGAGATTGCAGGGCTCCTTGCATAGTTACTATACTTAAAAGCATTGAATTAATACTTTAGTAGGTGAATTGTGTGGCATAGGAACTCAGGACCCTGTGCTTGCCAGGCAGGTGTGTATTCTACTGAGCTATCTCCCCAGTCCCTGAATTGCATCTTGATAAAAGTATTAAGAGAGAAAAACAAAATAAAAAAGGAAACAGAATGAAAGAAAAAGAAAAGGAAAAAAGAAGGGAACGAAGCAAAAAGGAAGAGGTAACTAAGGAAGTCTTTTTAAAACAATGCTAAATGTATGTCGAAAAAGACCTCCTTCAAGTTGTTTATATACTGAGAGGACAAGCATTTTATTTTCAGCTTACACTGGTTCCATTAGTGTGGTCTGTGGTACACTATTTTAAATCTTACAGCATGTTGCCTTTACTGATTCAGGGGCCCCAACTGGTGCAGGAAATGGAAGGATGGACTGCTTCGTAGTCCAGGTTCCTCCTACTAAGCACAGCGTATATTTCATACAGCAGTTGAGAGTTTCTAGGTTGTAATTTCGGAGCGCTTTAATAAGTTCAGCGTACCAGCAGGGCTGCAGGAGGCCCCTTGGAAACAAGCAGGGCTATTTCCACCGTTTGATTACATAGGTCCTACGCGGTGAGCTCAGCCTGCAGCGCGCGGAAACTCAGCACACAGCAGCAGGCCAGAGCAGCCCGGCAGAAAAAGTGCACCCTCCACTCACACTTTTTCTTGTGTCGTTTTCACGGTACTTTAGCACCTTCTCATAAAGCAAAGCAGCAGGGGAGCCACCGTGTGTCGCTTTAGCATCACCTTCCAATATTGCAAAATTTTATTTCTTTTTTGTCCTCGACAGCCAACTCAGCACAGACAGATTTTCTACTGGGCTGCCACGTTAGGATTGGAAGGCAGGGAATCCTTCACTTGTTCCTCCCTATAATTGATTGGGTTTAGTCATTAATATTATGAATATTTCCTGGTTATGTTTTTAAAAATCTCCTCAAATAAAAGAAAGTGTCTGTGTGCGTGTGAAATTAATTAGAGAAAGTTACACACTTTCTCAAAGCAATAAAAAAATCAAAACAACAATCGGTCCTTCATAATGCAGAAGTGGCATACTTTATTTTCTCTGGTGGTTACAAACAGGGACTTCTCTCAGAACAAAGTCAAGTATCTTCTTTTTTTTCCCCAAGTATCTTCTTACTCATTGTATTTTTCTGAGACATAGGTAGCTTGCTTTTTAGAAGCTTGAAAGTATCTTCTATATTGTTGTTTTTATTTTTTGAGTACAAGAAATATTGATTTCTGTGGTTATGCATTTTGATTTTGTGAGCAGTATAATCTCACCTGACAAAAGAGAGCTGTTTAAATGAGTCCATAACATTTATTTATTGTTAAAAGACACTAAACACATTCCGATAGATCTAGGGTCATTCAGAGCACTCTTTCTTCCACATGAGAAAGATATCAATATATATGTTTGACAGGAAAATATGGAGAAAAGTGCTTTGTTTCAAGAAATACTTGCATCTTCATTCTGAGACATAAAGTAATCAATGCATAGAGTAACCTTTAATTCATTGCAATTAGTTGTTACTTAACACAGTGTGTTTATAATGCAAAGTAGGACTGCGAATGAGAGCCTTGAACCTCACCACCATCAGCTACACTGTCTACTCTACGTCTGGATGTTCAGTCACTCTCCTAGTGTCTTGAATTATAACATAGTTTAAAAGATAACTAAAGAGTCACAAAGAATATTGTCATGGTTGTTTATAATTCAGACTTGTAAGATCGTACTGAATATAAGAAAGCTGAAATTTGGAATTTGGAGTTTTGTAGGGGCACAAAATGCATATTTTTTAGAATATCAGTAAAAGGGCAATCTTTGAAATTTAAACAGGTGTATGTTAAACTTTCTCATTACTGAATGCACAGTATTTTTATAAGATGTTATATGAAATTTATTAATTATATTTTGAATTGTATAAACACACTTTCTTCACAAGATTATTAAATTAGATCCTACTTCTATATGATTGTCATATTTTACAGCAAAACAAGGCATAACATAGAAGACATGGAAGATTCAACATAACCACAGTATATACACAGCAGATCAAAAGCTTGTTGCATTTTCTTAATATTGATTCACATTAGAACTTTCTTCTCATTAGAAGTTCAATAATTAATTAGTTTAATTAATGAGGTTAGCTGTCTTGATGTTAGAAATCTAGTGGGCAGCCTTTCCATATTCTAAACTCTCCAAAATAACATTTTATGATCCCTCTGAAACTTTTTTCTTTGCATCAGTTTTCATAGAGCTATCTCTGAGCAAAATCATTTTCCAGTTTCTGTCTGCTTATCATGAAAAAGTTCCTCATAGTCTACAATGTACCTATAATCATTTTTGGACATTTAAAATATTACTGACAGTCCATCATCTTACAAGATCAGTTGGGATCTTCAGAAAGAACAAGTGTACTCCACTACCACTTACGAATCACCTTTCTTTCTACGAGGTCCTCATTTAAAATCTTTGTCACTCGCGGTGCCATCCGGAAGGGGCGGTGGTTGTAGGGTGGTGAGGGCCTGTGTTCTGCGTGGGGTGCCGATTTTATTGCGTCACAGGGAGATTCTTTGTGTGAGCGTCAGCCGGATGAGCTAGCTCTGTTGGGTCACGGGTTGCTGCGCTCCCTCGTGGTCCTGGCTTCATTTTCAAGTTCTCAAATGAAAGAACTTACATGGCATATGATTTCCAACATGAGTAGCCAGTGAACATATCAAAATATAAATCTATGTCTGGAAATGGAATTGTGTTGTTGAATAGGAAACACTGATGGCAGTGTAAATCATACACTAGGAAAGAAATGATGAGTTTATAGTCCTCTCTAGTTGTTTGTTATACTTTTGTTTTCAGCTGAAGTCACGAACCACTTTTTACAAAGCTCAACATAATTTTCACATATTTTGCATTGCCTGATATAAAATTCTCATCATGAATCATAAAACAAAACACATTTTTTTTGTCTTCATAGTGTTGCTTCTCCAAAACATCCCCATGTTTTCAGAGATTTATTGGTTGATTGATTGATTGATTGATTGATTGATGTTTTTGACCCGAGGCTTGGCTATGCAGTCCAGGCTGGCCTCCAACTCACTTTGTAGCTTAGGCAGGCCTCAAATTTGCAGCAGCCCTCTTGCTTCAGATTCCTGAGCGCTGGGATTACAGAAAGGCATCATCATGCACAGTCCAGAGAAGTTACTAATTTAATCAGATTTCCAGGTGGTAATACAAGATGAGCCTCAGTGGGGTCAATATACAGGAAGCCTCTATGTTCCTTGCCGTGGGCCACAGGGCTTCACTGTGTGGACAAGGATGCTGTTTCTTATAAGATGTCACCACCTCCCTCACACATAACCTACTTACCAGCCTGAAAATTGCAAACTAAAAATCAAATAGAAAATGACAGTCACTGCAATTTCATCCTGATCTTGTATAAGAATATTCCATTTTTTCCATACAGAACTAGGACAAAAACTAAGTTAATGGCAGTAAACACTTTGTGTGCTTCAGTGAAAATGTTATTCTGAAAAGATTATTTTAGAGGATTCAGAAATAATGATGATTTAATAAGAATTATTGGAAGATAAGCTTAAACAAATAATCCTCTAATTCAATATATTTTTATGTTTTATCTACCAAGGGAATGTTTCTTCATTATATTATCTGTCACGTTGTCTGATTATACTTCTAAAACTTTTTATGTCACTTCCCTTAGATTCTATCAAGAGAGACTTCAGTTTAGATATTGAAAATAGATTGCCAATTTGTATTTTAATGAACTTCTAAACCAAACACCAAGATGATATTATACATTTAACCAGGCTGGGTTTCTTTACTTTAAAAAAAATGTTAAATTCCGTGGCAAAAAAGGTTTGGTAAGGTTACTTATCGCACATCCATCCTAGAAAGAACTATACTATACTGATGAATCTAGACTATTTGAGATTTATAGTTGCATCATAGTTAAAGCATGAATATATATACCAAGCTATATACCAAGCTATATCACCATAACTTCATTGTATGGAAATGTTTGAAAGTTTAGAAACAATATTCTTGTTTGTTTGTTTGGTACTGGGAATGAATTCCAGTCCTTGCAATTTCCAGGCAGGCTCTGAGTTATGTCCACGGCCCTACAATTTTCTTTTTTAAATATCATGGAGACCAAGAGCTGGCCAAATAGCTCAGTGGATTAAAGTACCTGCAAGCAGGCTCAGGGGTCAGGGATTCATTTCTTGGGCCTGCCATGCCAGCCCGCCCATGGGGTACACTAAGATGGTGACTGAGACTGAACATGGTGGCTTGAGCCTATAATCCCAGCTGTATGGGAGACTGTAAACAAGTGGATCACTATGAGTCCTATCTACATAGTAAGACACTGAACACCCTGTAGACCCTTCCCTAAAATAAAGAAAAAAATTTAAAAAATATTTTGGAGACCTAAGATATACTTGAACTTCAAAAAATATTCAGGTTTTGATAGTGGAGTAGAAGTTGACTGTGGTTAAAGTTAAAGATCAAAACTTAGAGATTATACAAATGAGAACATTTTGTAAGACAGAAAGGAATGGCTTCCTCCAAAAGTAAGTTAGGAAAAAAAAATCTCATAGAAAGTAGAAGCAGCAAATTAATGTCAGTATAGTTAAATATATATAACTGTATATATATATATATATATATATATATATATATATATAACTGAGACATAGCACTAGAAATGGATCAAGTAATTGGTCTAAATCATTTATTCCTAAAATTTAATCTGACGTCCTGTATAAGATAAATGCCACAATCGGTATTAAGATTCAAGAACACAAATGCACAGTAAACATTGACTGTCAAATAAAAACAATATTTTTCACATACATATTTCTTTTCAAATCTAAGGATGAGAACAGAAACAAATTCATATCAAATCATATCTTCTTTCTTACAGTGCTGGTTGTTATTTGTATATAGTACTAAGAGTGTACTACTCTAATACAAGGTTCATTTTTTTAATTAAAAAGGACTCCACACTCCGAGTGAGAGCGAGCTGTCATGGGAGGCGGGGCATGAGGGTGCCTCTCAGCAGCCTTTACACCATGTACTGCATTTGCTTTTTCGAACGGTATTATTTAGCCAACTGAAATAAACCATTTCCAACCCACAAAGACCTTGACGGGCAACCGATAGCTGCAGAAGTGGGGCCAGAAACATTGCTAAGAATAGATGGTTCCAAGGAGTAAGCACAAAACACACACTTCAAGCAACAAATTTGGTAAGAATGTGATCTGCAGTGGTGGCCAGAAAAGACAAATGCAATGACAGGAATTTCCTGAAACGTTCCAAGTCTGTGAAACCTTAAATAAACACAAAATGACAGTGCCTCTGATAGACGCGTGCTAAGCAGCCCACATGCATGCCATCCTCAGGCCCCTCACCCTGCTGGGCCACCGCTTAGACAAATTAGTGTTCTGTGGAGGTCAACCCACTCAACTTCTGGTGCTTCATCAGAGCGTGGCACTTTCTGGCTCACTGTACACAAAATATCTTTTTTCTTTTACCAAAAATTAATTTTTTTAAAAAGACAGACCATGGACAAGTTTAAAAA